>NC_035167.2:21338473-21638473 GCF_001659605.2 Manihot esculenta
TATAAAAAAGAAACAATCATAGAGGCAAAATGCACGTTATTCTCTTATACCAATACTCTGAATTCTAAACAATTCCTTACTCTCGCCTTATTCTTCAGTTTACTGACTTGAGCATTAGAGTGGCTGCCAACCACCTCACTTTCTCCTTCTTGCAGGTCAAGCCAATCACAGCATAGTTCCGGTCCGGCTACGTCATAATTCTAGTTCCAACAACATCAATTATACTAAAAATTCATCAATAATATTGTATTGATTTGTATTTAAATTATATAAAATTTTTAATTTATAAAATTAAACTGATAATATTAAGTAGTAAATAATTATAAGCATATGAAATAGTAATAATAACAATAACCGATTAAAAGAAAATTAATGAAAATATCTTTTAAAGGTATATAAAGAGTACCAATTTAAAGAGATATAAAATGAAAAATAAATATATAAATTAATAGTATAGTTATACAGTAAAGAGATGTAGATATATAAACTAATAATATATATAATTAAATAATTTAGTATTATGTAATTTTTTAAAAATTTAAAAATTAAAAAAGTGAGACAAAATAATACAAATAAATATTAAAAATAGAGTATTCATAACTTTTCTATTACTTAACGTTTTAAGAGATATTATTTAATATTTATTAGTAATATTTATTATTTTATATTAAATTTATTTTTTTTCTGATATATTAATTTTTTCCTATCTACAGCGATAGCATTCATTTGTTTTTCTATTGGAAATCTAAAAAAAAATTATATAATTTTATTATATTTTATAAATATATATTTTTATAATATTTATATTTAATGAGTTTATAACCAAGACTATTATTAAATTAATTTATGAGTCTTATAAATGAAATTTAGCTTTGCAAGCATACTTAATGAATTAGGTCGCTACATGTTCGACGAACTAATTTATAATCCTCTTAATTAACCGGTTTGCGAGTATTAACTAATCAAATATTATTAAACTCAAACTCTTAAAAATTGAGTTTGAACTCGACTCATTTAAAAAATGAGACGAATCCGATAAATTTTTTATTGAGTCGAATTTTAAATAAATACTAATAATTTAATTTATTTATACTCTTATTTGGATGGTTTAAAGGCAAACTTTATATGTTAAAAATTATTAGGATAAATTACATTTTAATCCTTAAATTTTGATAGAATTAATAAATCAGTCTCTCTATTTATAAAACTGAATACTTAAACTCATATATTTTTATTCCGTTCAAACCGAAAGCCCTTTCGTCCTAAAATATGTGAAACATGAGAGAGAAATAATTTAAATTCTATACACACCTTTATTATACATTAAAAGTAGGAGTGTAAACGAATTAAACTGTTGGTGAGCTATTTGAGACTTGGTTCGATAAAAACTCGATCGGGCTCGATTTATTTTCTAAACGAGTCGAACTCGAGCTCACTTTTTAGGCTCATTTAATAGACGAGCTGAGTTTGAGTTTACTAGCATTCGACTCGTTTAGACTCGTGAGTTCGGCTCATTTTCAAGTTTATGAACAAAGCTCGTGAGCTAACTCGTGAACAGATTTGCGAACAAGCTCGTGTGAGCATACTTGTTCGCCAACACCAATTCCACATCGAAAGTTGAAGGAATATGGAGGATTGTAACTTCTCTATAAAATGACAATCTTTCTACATTCTTTTTCATTACTTTTGGTTTTGAAAGACTTCAATTAAATAAAAAAATTTAATTTAAAAGTCTTTTAATGGTCTTATAATTTAAATATTATTTTAATTTAAATGAATTTGAATTATATTAAGCTTGTTTATAATATAATCGAAATCAAATTCGAACCTAAATGAACTCAAATTTGAACCTAAATGAACTCAAATTCGAACTTTTTGAATGGAGTTTGAGTTGACTCGTTAATGTAATAAATGAGCTTATTAGGAATCGAGTTCGAATCGAATTTGAGTTTAATATTTATTTTATGAATCAAGCTTAAACTTATAAATGAAACTCGAGTCAAAATCGAGTTCGAACTCAAATTTTTAAATTTATTTTCTAATTGAGTCTGAACTTATCAAAACTCAGTTTGTCTTGATTCGGTTCGATTATAACCCTAATCAAAGGACTTATTTCATTTTCTTTCATTCTCTTCATCTTCTTCTCCCTATTTTTTCTAGTTGACAATATACAAACCACAACAAAAACATATAGAAGGCTGGGAGATATGTAGCCTTTGTTGATGCACAGCAACCTTATTGCGTGATGGATTCTCAAATACACTGAATCCAAGCATCCTCAATAAAACCATGAATAAAATCTCATTCCACTCTTATATACATGAGAATAGAGAACCCATCTCCCTGGCTTCTCTACTCTGGTTACAGAGAACTTCATCACATATATACTGCAAAGTGATAGTTTTCCAAAAGAAATCAAACAATGGACAAAAGGATAAATAAATGCTGGTGATATATTACTCAAGCATGACATCTGGGTTGAAGTTCAAAGATTTTGCAAATATAAGCTCTCTCGTGTCTTCTTCATTCAGCAAAATTTGTTCAAAATTGAAGATAAAAGGAGACGGACAAGTGGGTTCCTTGTTGATATCATAAAGACTTGATAAATATAGATGGTTCCATGCTTCCTCAACTTCATGTAACATAAGAAAATGTGATGCATCTCATCGGTAAAATTGATGAGAAAAATGAAATGGTTTGAATTCATAGAAAAAATAGACAATAAAAAAGAAATAAAATAAGTCTTTTGATGTATAATAAGACCGTTTATGAAATTTAAATTATTTTTTTAATAAATTTTAAAATAAAATATATTTAAATAGAGTAAAAATATAAAAATTTAAGTATTAAATTTTAAAAATAAAAAAATTAATGTGTTAATTATATTAAAATTCAGTAATTCAAATATAATTTAATAAAAAAAGACATTATTTAAGAGGGGATATTTTACATATTTAATAGGTTTGATGATTGCGAAATCGGATATATTAGGAAAAAAAAAAAACTTGTGCAAAATAGGATTCTACAAGTTTTACTGGATGGTTGGATTTTAGTAATATTATTACAGAACCAGGAAGCACCAATAAACAAAAATCCACGTCATCAATCGTCTTCTAGAAACCGACCGCCATTTTATCATCACAAGGAGGCAACTGTCACCATAAAATCTGATACTCCGATGGGACCACGTGCGCAAACTTAATGAATCCCGTGTTGCCTTTCGATCCGGTGCTGTTCCCTTCTCCAAAATCCCAATTCGTTTTCTGATCTCATTGAGTCGATCCGCGCCCGACTCGCTGTGCTCCTTCCTCTGAAATTTAACATTTCCTGATGGAGATCGCCTCCGCGGCGGCGCCACCACCACCGAGTGACGGAGAATCTAGCGACTCTATAAGACCGCTGTCTCTATCCTCGTCTTCCTCAAGCTTTACTGCGACGAATCGTGATTTGATCGAAAAGGATGAAAGTAATGGAGCTTCGTCGTCGTCGTCTGTGTCGGCTTCGGCGGCTGCATCGTCGTCGAGGTATGAGGACGATGACGAGGAGGAGGATGTGTGCCGGATCTGTAGGAACCCGGGTGATGCGGAGAATCCTTTACGGTATCCGTGCGCCTGTAGCGGAAGTATCAAGTTCGTGCACCAGGATTGCCTACTGCAGTGGCTTAATCACAGCAACGCTCGCCAGTGCGAGGTACTTGTTAATTTGTTTGCATATGAATAGATGGATTTGTTGATTTGGGGATTTTACAAATTTTACCAGAAACGGTTGCTGTGGATTTGAATGGTGTTATCATGATCAAAGTTGATCGAATAAGTTTTAATTTTGACGTTCTTTTATTTTCGGCGTTCTTATTGAAGCCAGCATAGAAGCTTTGGGAGCTGTGAATTACTCTTCCGTTTTCTTGGGCCTGTTTTGTATTGGGGAAAATGGTTTCCTTTATTGCTTCTGTCTAATGCTTTGTACTATGTTTTATAATACTCAAAGATATGGCATTTGGTTGTATCAAGATACCTTGTAACTAAGATAAGACGATCTGGTAGGTGCCAGAAGGTGTTTTGGATGGCTATACAACCCTCATAGTAATTTTAAAGTTCTAGCTCATATTTTTGGAATTAAAGTTTTAATAGAACGGATGAAGTGGATGACGCCAGATGAAGATGCCCTTACTTTTATGTTAAAGAGAAGTAGCATGTGAACTGGATATGTGAAAGCCATGGTTTTTGGTCTGTAAATATGAATGTGGATTTTTCATGTTACTCATGGTTTAAGGAAAGAGATCAGTGCCACATACAAATGATCTTGTTGCCTTTAGTCAGACTGCTGGTGCTTTTCTTCTGTTGTTATTATTATTATTATTATTATTATTATTATTATTATTGTTATTATTATTATTATTTAAAGATCATTCCGTCCTTCCCACTAAGATAAGTCTATAATCATTTTCATATGGATTAAAAAAATATAGTTAATGTAGTTAAAGCAATAAAATTTATTTTATCTTTCCTAATATGCTCCCCACTTATATTTCTCTATTATGAAATTATTCTTGGCACTAATAACTTTTATTTTTCCAATGCATATTTAGTAGAGTATATTAGGAAGCTAATTCATAAATACTATTCCAAATAGGAGATATATTAGGAAGCTAATTCATAAATACTATTTCAAATAGGAAATTAGCCTATAATTTGGGACGGGTAAAAGAAGTAATACCAGCTTATTTGTGTGGGACAGAGGGAGTGTAAAAGAAGACCTTGTCTGCAGTTGGGCAGTCGTCAGTTTATCTAGTGAGCTGCATTGTGTTTTTACAGCTTTGTAATCCTTTGAGCTTCCAATCATACCTGTATGCAATTACAGACGTATTTATATAATTTTTGTGGCACTTCTGTATTTATTTAATTTTGGTGGCATCTTTCCTTTTTTTCAGGTTTGCAAGTATGCATTCTCTTTCTCTCCTGTTTATGCTGAGAATGCCCCAGCAAGGCTTCCTTTTCAGGAGTTTGTAGTTGGGATGGCATTGAAGACCTGCCATGTTCTGCAATTCTTTTTGCGCCTCAGTTTTGTACTGTCTGTTTGGCTCCTCATTATACCTTTCCTAACATTTTGGATATGGCGTTTGGCTTTTGTGAGGAGTTTTGGTGAAGCTCAGAGATTATTTTTAAGTCATATCACTACTACAGTTATTCTTACTGATTGTCTGCATGGCTTTCTACTTTCTGCTAGCATCGTCTTCATTTTTCTTGGGGCTACTTCATTAAGAGATTACTTTAGGCATTTAAGGGAGCTTGGAGGCCAGGATGCTGAGAGAGAGGATGAAGGTGACAGAAATGGTGCTCGTGCTGCAAGACGGCCACCTGGACAAGCTAATAGAAATTTTGCTGGTGAGGCAAATGCTGAAGATGCTGGTGGAGGACAAGGAGTTGCTGGGGCTGGTCAAATAATCCGAAGAAATGCGGAGAATGTTGCTGTTCGGTGGGAGATGCAGGCAGCTCGTCTTGAGGCTCATGTTGAACAAATATTTGATGGTTTAGATGATGCTGATGGTGCAGAGGATGTCCCCTTTGATGAACTTGTTGGCATGCAGGGTCCTGTATTCCATTTAGTTGAAAATGCATTCACTGTGAGTATAATTTCTCTCCTGTTATCTTTTGCTGGGAGTCCTGGGATAGATGTTGAAAATTTTAGCACAATCGTGTTTTGTCGATGATACTGTTAACATGTTAGGCATTTGACCTTCCTTTTCATCATTCATTAAATCTGAATCAGAACTCTATGCTTCTTCTCCTGGTACTTCTGTCCCTTTTGCTGGGACATCAGACATGCATTCTCAGTTTTATTGTTTTCTTATAATATTTTTTTTCCAAATGCATTTCTCATTGCCTCCTGTGTTTTTGCCAAAAAAAAAATATTAAGCATGATTAAATGGTTTTTGAAAATTAAAATATCAGTAATTTTTCATGTAAAATTTAAAAAAATTAAAAAACCAAACTGAACTGCACCAAGCCAATCATTGGTCTGGTTCTGGTTTGACTAGTCCCACTGGTTGCTCTATTCCATTTATCAGAGCACTGATATCTACTATGCAAGAAATCCTCTCTCTCTCTCTCTCTCTCTCTCTCTCTCTCTCTTTCTCTCTCTCTCCCTGTCTATTTTTTCTCTCTGTGGTGATGGGTGGCTTCTTTTGCTCTTTCGATGTTTAGTTGAATAAGGTGAAAAGAAATTTATAAAGTTCCACCTCTCGTTTACATTTTTTAGAGAGTGCATTCATTCTGGCTTTATTTATCTGCAGGTTCTGGCTAGCAATATGATATTCCTTGGTGTTGTAATATTCTTGCCCTTTTCGTTAGGACGAATTATACTCTACTACGTGTCATGGCTTTTCTCTTCTGCAAGTGGTCCATTGTTGTCAACAGTTATGCCACTGACAGATACCGCCCTTTCTATAGCAAATTATACATTAGCTGCTGTTGTGAATTTGACATCTGAAGGCCAAGATGGTGGACTTTTTGGTCAGGTTGCAGATATGTTAAAAGTAAATGCTAGCGGACTAAATGATATCTCAAAGAACACAAGCACTCCTCTGTCGGCAGATCTCTTAAAAGGGACAAACATTGGCATATCACGGCTTTCTGATGTTGCAACTCTTGCTATTGGATACATGTTCATATTTTCTCTTGTCTTCTTCTACCTTGGTATTGTTGCATTGATTAGATACACAAAGGGCGAGCCTTTGACCACAGGGAGATTTTATGGTATTGCTTCTATAGCAGAAACAATTCCATCACTTTTCAGACAGTCCCTGGCAGCAATGAGGCATTTGATGACAATGATTAAGGTTGCCTTTCTTCTGGTTATTGAGCTTGGCGTATTTCCTTTGATGTGTGGATGGTGGTTGGATGTTTGTACTATAAGGATGTTTGGGAAGTCCATGGCTCAAAGAGTTCAATTCTTTTCAGTTTCTCCTTTAGCTTGCTCATTGGTTCATTGGGTCGTAGGAATTGTCTACATGTTACAAATAAGCATCTTTGTCAGTCTTCTTCGAGGGGTATCTTTCTTAACAACCTTATCACAAAGGAAATTTCTGTAAATACGTGGTGGGATTAAATTAATAGTTTATCTTTTACTTCTGTCTGTAGGTTTTACGTCAGGGAGTTCTTTATTTTCTTCGAGATCCAGCCGATCCAAACTATAACCCATTCCGTGATTTAATTGATGATCCTGTGCACAAGCATGCCCGCAGGGTTTTGTTGTCTGTTGCTGTGTATGGAAGTTTAATTGTGATGCTGGTATTTTTACCTGTCAAACTTGCGATGCGGATGGCACCCTCCATTTTTCCTCTGGATATATCGTGAGCATTGATCATATGCTTATGCCTGCCTTATGCTGATTCATCACTTTTTTTCATATTTTTTCTTTGTATTCTCTGACATTTGGATCCACATCTCTTACAGGGTGTCTGATCCGTTTACTGAGATACCAGCTGACATGCTTCTTTTCCAAATATGCATTCCATTTGCCATTGAGCATTTTAAATTGCGGACCACAATCAAGTGCCTCCTTCGCTATTGGTTTACAGTAGTTGGCTGGGCACTTGGTTTAACGGATTATTTGCTGCCCAGACCTGAGGACAATGGTGGCCAGGACAATGTAAATCCAGAGCCAGGAAGACAAGACAGACTTCCAGCAGTGCCGCTAGGTGCACAGGATCAAGCTTTGGTGGCAATTGCCGCTGCTGATGATCCCAATAGAGGTCTTCTTGCCAGAGAAAACTCTAATGCTGAGGAGTATGATAGTGAGGAACAATCTGATTCAGAGTATGTATTATTTTAAGCATTTGAGTTTATCTGGATTACATCATTGTCCATTGATTATCACTTCTTTTTCCTTTTTACAATGCGTTTGTGTGTGGAGGAGGAAGGGGCAAGGGATTAGCAGCTTTATCAGTTTGACTTTATCTTATCAGTAATGTTTATTATTTATCTCTGTTTTATTTCTTTCTATTTCTTATTTTTGTAATTAATATTATTTGTTGTCAACATTTTAGCTAAAATTGGAATAAGGAAATCTATTATCCTAGTGCTTGTCTAAGAGTATTCTAATTACCGCTGCCTAGTTGTTGCTTTGTTTTCTCATGATATCTCCACTTCCTGCCGCTAGCATGTATTGTTCAATCCAATTCAATTCAATTGAACCAACGTTCAGTTCTAGTTTAGTTGGAATTGAAATATGTAATTTTTGCCCCCGTTCAACCTTTTGAGGTCATACTTCACAAAAAATGTTGATATTAAGCTCTTTTTATCACTTCAATCCATCGCATTTTAGGTCTAGTTTTCCTCCTCTTACCACTTCCAATCCACTTGCTTTTGGGTCAGTACATCTATATGTTTAGATTTGTTATGGACCAAGCATATCATCCTAACCTCCCTCAATTTGTCCTTAATGCTGCAACCTCCACCTGCTGCTGAATGTACTTTTTAAGGGAAAATTACTATCTAGTCCTGTGGTTTAATGAAATTAACTATTTAGTCCCTTTATTTTTTAAAAATACATTTGTTAGTCCTTATTTTTTTCAAATAGTTACTATTTAGTTCTTGTTTTGTTTAAGTTGTTATAATGTATGAAATGACTAAAATGTGTCCTTATCTAATTAATCATGCAATTTGAAAGCACTACTATTCAACCTTTGCAATTTCAAAATCACAACTATTCAGTCTCCACATTTCAAATTCACATTATTTAGCCATACAGTTAACATGAGTGACTAATAGTTGAGGGTTTAAAAAAAGGGACTAATTAATGTATTTTTGAAAATAGAGGAACTAAGGAGTTAGTTTCATTAAACCATGGGAACTGAATAGTATTTATTCATTTTTTAAAATTCTGATTAATTCTTGTATATTCACATTTCTATCTCTTATTTTAGCTTCAGCACATGCTGTTTTTGCTGCCAAGCATCCAGTTCTACCATAGAGCAGACAGCTGGTCTGATCACAGTTCCATAAAATTTTCCTTATGGCAAGGACTTTGTGATTGGAGAAAAGTCGTATGGCTTTATGCCCAATAATAGCGTGACGTATATGTGCATATATGCACACATAATGCACACACTCTCGACACTTAAATTTTATTTTCCCTGTCATTCATTTTCCATTAGGTCCTGCTCTTAATTATCGTTAGTAGTTCAAGAATGGTGCTGTTTCCGCCTAATATTTAGAGTTGGTGTTTAGCAGGTACAGCTTTGTTCTTCGCATTGTCCTCTTGCTGGTTGTAGCTTGGATGACTTTACTTGTCTTTAACTCAGCCTTGATAGTTGTACCGATATCACTTGGGCGTGCCCTTTTCAATGCCGTTCCTCTTCTCCCAATAACTCATGGCATTAAATGCAATGGTAATGTGGTTGATTGAATTTGGGTAGTTCTTATGCATCATATATGTGAGATAAGAAGTGATGATTTAATTTGCTTTGTACATTTCCTTAGATCTCTATGCTTTCATAATCGGAAGCTATGTCATTTGGACTGCTTTAGCTGGAGCCAGATATTCCATTGAACATATTAGAACAAATAGGGTGACTGTTTTGCTTAGCCAAATCTGGAAATGGTGTGCCATTGTTCTTAAAAGCACTGCACTGTTATCAATATGGGTATGAGTGATTCTATTTATAACTTGTTGAGTCTCTTCATTGGAAGTTATTTCTTCTTCTAGCAACTTCTCTAACCTGACTTTCTATTGCTGTTGTGGTCTAGATTTTTGTCATTCCAGTATTAATTGGACTTCTATTTGAGCTTCTGGTGATTGTGCCTATGAGGGTGCCTGTGGACGAAAGCCCAGTTTTCCTCCTGTATCAGGACTGGGCATTGGGACTTATCTTTCTTAAGATTTGGACCAGGCTGGTGAGTTGCCAAATTTGTTGCGTTTTTAACTTGAATCATAAATTTACCATAAAATTTTGCTTAGATGCTCACAGCCAGATCCGCAACTTTTAACCATTCTTAGTTGGTAATGGCACTTCTACTGACACTATCACAGCCTGAAAATAGTATTGATGTGACCCCGTGAATCGGCTTTTTAGAATTGGTTAAATGAGCAATAAAATTTCTATAAGTTTGCCCACTGTTTCAATTTTGGCCAAACCTTCTAATTTTGTGGATTATGACCATTGAACTTTAACATTTTTTAAAATCATGACTAGTAAATTTAATAAGTTGAGTAATTTACACACGGATGGAGCCTCTAATAACTAATAAGCAATTAGCACTAGTTATATTTGTTAATATCCTTGAATTATCGATTAGAAAAATACTTCTTTCTATTTTTCTTTCCATAAGTTTCCAAAAAAGAAATTCTTCTTTTATTCTTTTTTGTTGAAATGGTTGGTAAGTAAAAATACTATTATTTTTTGAAAAGAAAAAGAAAAATATTTTTTTTTATTATCGTTATTGTAAAGAAAGCTTTTTAATATATACACATATTGTGTAGTTCAGATATTATATAGCTGTACATGAACATTTTTCAAATTCTAATGGTTGTGCTGTAGTGGGTACTGAGATGATGAGATCCAAGTAAGTTCATAGCTATACCTGAAAATTAAAATGATGGGGGCAAATGAAATAGCATATAAAGTGCCTTCATTTTTAATCATTTTCCTTCTAGAATTCTAACAGTATGAAGTTGGATATGCGGGAAATTATATGGTGGTTACCCTTTTCTGTTTTTCTTTTGATTATGCATAACAAACTTTTGGTTTTTACCAATTCACTCAAGTTTCCAACCCATTAGTTTTGGTTCTAGAAAGAAAGTTGTTCTAGTCATGTAGAATTGATGAATGTGATGAACATAAGGTTCCTTATGCTGGTCCAGTGGAATGTGTGTGGAACATGTGTGACAAAGTCTCAATAATATAATAGATGCTGAACTTCTATCTTATAGAGCATCCAAGTATTTTCTTTGGTTTTGATTTGCATGTGGAATTTTGGGCAAGATTAAAAATACAATTTGGTTTGAGAAACCCCTTTTTTTCTAATTTAGTGTTACAATTTTATGTTCGAACAGGTTATGTTGGATCATATGATGCCACTTGTGGATGAAGGTTGGCGGATAAAATTTGAAAGGGTAAGAGAAGATGGTTTCTCTAGGCTACAAGGCCTTTGGGTCCTACGAGAGATTGTATTCCCCATAATAATGAAGCTGCTAACGGCACTATGTGTACCTTATGTATTGGCAAGAGGGTTGTTTCCTGTGCTTGGGTACCCATTAGTAGTAAACTCTGCTGTGTACCGGTTTGCCTGGTTGGGATGTCTCTGTTTAAGTGCATTGTGCTTCTGCGCTAAAAGGTTCCATGTTTGGTTCACCAACCTTCACAACTCCATACGCGACGATCGCTATCTCATTGGTCGTAGGCTTCATAATTTTGGAGAAAATATTGAAGAGAAGCAAAAGGACACAGAAATTTCCTCTGAAGTGCGAAATTCGAATTTGCAAGGCACTGATTTGATACTAAACAATCAAGAAGCTGATGTAGGGATGAGGCTAAGGCGAGTTCATCAACAGGGTGCATGAGACAGATGAAACAAACAGGTTTGTAGGAGTTCTAATCTGATTGAGGTTCTGTGAACCCTTGGAGATGTTAATTGAACATGCGATCGGGAGACTCAATATGTGCTCATAACTTCAAAGTTGGGTATTTTGTGCATATAATATACGTGTTAAATTAGTAGTTAAGAATGGAAGACTAAAGTTGGTGGTTGCAAGAATTCTGCAGGTATTTCTCATATGATTTTCAACAGCTTTTGTACATATTAGTCCTTTTGTAGGCTTCCTTCAAAACTTCCACAAATTCTTGTAGTGAAAAATAGAATGTTGGGTAGATAAAGCTTTTATAGGGTATTTGATTAAAACATCACCTTGCATTTCGAGTGCCCTGCTTTTTGAATGGGGAACACTATGATCTCACTATCATATCTATGCATAATAGTTCGTGTCTAGAAGTGTGCATGATTCTTGGGGCTCCGTATCTAGTTGAAGAACCATATTGAATTGTTAAGTATCATATCGAACTGAGTTTGTTTTACTGTTTTGGTTCTTCATTGAGAATCAAATTGGAACTGTTTCAAAATTGTACTGGACATGCACCGGAACTAAATTGAGAACTGATTTTTTTTTTTTTAATTTTTTTAACATATATTAGATGTTCTGAATATAATTATATATTTATTATGTGCTAATATTAATAATATATTTATATTATAATGCTCTATTGGATGGAAATATCCAAAATTTTATGATTATAGTCTATATTTTTAATTTTGAATTATAAAGTTTATTTATTTAATTTTTTTGTGTTGGTAGCCAGATTAATTTATTTTGACTAAAGCTGAATTATGCCAAGCTATTATGAGTTATTAAAAAATAAAGAAGAGTTCGTGTGAACTTGGCATGTTGCATTAAAAAATTTAGGTGTGAGCTTTGCCAAATTATAAAAAAAAACATGAAGTTCTGGACATTTTTATCTCATATATTTATTATAATTATTAGACTCTGTTACAATTTGTATACAAATATTAATCTTTATACTATATACAAATATTATTCTTTATTCATTTACATTTTCTTAATAAATTCAATTATAAAAATATTAGATCACTTTATAATATTTAATAATAACTCTGCTTTTTTTATTTCTCTATAATTTAAGATTGTATAGTAAAATAATAATTAAGATGTAAATTAAAGATGTATCAAGGTTGAAATCAACGCCTCTTTAAGCATGGCTAATGAATGACTCTTCATGTGCTATATGTCGGATGGCGTAAGCCCAAAATCATGTTCCCGACTAAAATATTTGCAAAAGTCTTTCATTAATGGCTAAATTTTTTTAAAACTGTTAAACAGCTCGCGATTTGTGTTTTGTATTTACAGATTTAATTTGATAGTTAGTGCATTTAAATAAATTTAAAAAATTTTATATTCGACTGTTTTAATTCTTAATTCAATTCTTAATTCATATTGAAAAATATTCAAAAATAAAAACGTTTCCTCAATATTCAAATGACTTTTCTGTTTTGTTTCTTAATTCATATCGAAAAATATTCAAAAATAAAAACGTTTCCTCAATATTCAAATGACTTTTCTGTTAAACAAAACTAGGGTCGCTACTCCCTCGCCATCAAACGTGGATGGAACAGTTTCTATCTTCTCTCTCCATCTTGACGTCTTTTACAGCCACCTTCTCTCCTGCCTTGACGTCCTCTTATCTCTATGTCCTCTGAATTAAACACTCTCCTTTTATTACAAACTCTGGCAACAAATTTGCACATCGTCAGGAAGTAAACTTGTTTTGCTAACTTGATTAGTTTACTTAATTAAGCAAACTATGGAGTGGAAGAAGATAAATTTTGACACTTGCATTTGAGTTGTTAATATTAGGAAATGACCAACTGGTACCTATTAGAATATTTGTTGGATGAGGAGACGATTTTTCTCTCTTTATCCATTTATGCTCCTATATAAAGGGACCAAGCTATAGCATTTGATAACCTAAATTTCAAAGAGAGAAATGGGAGGTAAGTTGGAAAAAAAAAAAATCTTAGAGAAAAAATATTAGAGGGGTTTAGTTTTAGTGTTTGCATGAAAAAATTAAATCCATTTGCTCAAGCAATTTTATTTTAATTGGTAACATGTAGTATTAGAGCGTGATGATCTGAGATCCAGAAAATAGGGTTTTAAAAGAGTTCTACGGACTTAGAAAAAGCTTAGTCTGAAAGGAAAGTGACCCTCCCCTTTTATTCTTTTCCTTCCTCTGTCAATGACGTGTACCGGCCTTATTTCCATTGGGCCACCTGTCTCTGCCATACAGATTTGGACGTACGAGAATATCAGATTCCTGCTACATGCGTAACGGCCACTTAATTTTCCCCTGGCACGCATGTGAGTAGACCTACCAGTCGGATGGGCTGGCCACTTTCCTTCTTCTGGGCCGGGCTGGAAGATGGGGTTAAGGTTGAGCCTAGAAGAGGCCTGATCATTGGGCCGAAAAGGCTGGGCCCACTGGATTGAGGAATCTAGGTGGAGCCCGGTCCTACAACTGAGCGGGCTGGACTTGGCTCTTGCAAGAGACTTAGAAGTCTTCAGATTATGGGCTGTCTTCATGGGCCTGGCCTTAGACCGGGGTGAAGAAATCCAGTGGTCATCAATTGCCCCTTTACCTTCTCATCAGTTATTGCCCGACTAATGAGGGGGTAAATACCGAGAATCATTATGACCGTGCCGCCTAAGTACATCTTGTCTCAGAATATCTGTTCACCTTACTGTCATTTCAAATTTTGAATTCTCTCCGTCTTCATCAAGCTCTTGCTTTCCTTTGCTCCCTGTGCGAGTTGCTTATTTTGTCCTTTGCTCTCTTCGCTTTCCTCCGCTCGTTTGCCCTAACTGTCTTCCAGGTACGTCTTTTCTCCCACCATGGATAGCTCTAGTCTCCCCGATGTCGTCGACCTGAAGTCTATCGTTATCCCGTCCAACATTAGAAACTTCATTTCTAGGGAATACCTGGATACCCCCTTTTTTCATATCTGGGCCTCTCTCTAGAATGAGAGGATCGTTCTTCCTGATCCTTCTCCCCCCGGTCTGATAGATCCTCAGAAGGATATGAATCTAGTATTCTTTGTAAAACAAAGGGAATATGGTTTATCCTTCCCTTTCTCTCCTTTCTTCATTGAGGTCTTCCGATATTTCGAGATTACCCCTCGAATGTTGACCCCTAACTCTATTCTTTTCATGTCTTCCTTTGAGTCTATGTGTCTGAGCTGGGAGTTTACACCCACGGTGCTTCTGTTCGTTGCCTTCTTCAAGTTAGTTAAGGCGAGCCAGAAATTTTACTACTTTGCCCCTCGTGGAGGGTTGTCAATTTTTTCGGGCTATAAGGACTCCATCAAGGGCTGGATGGAGGGTTTCGTGATGGCGGAATTGAAGAAAGAGACGGGGTTGGGTTGGGATGTCGATCTCACCTGGGAGGATATTTTCTTAGGCTGTAACGATCTGCCTCAGCTGAGTCTCACTGAGCAGGTCGGGTTCCTTCGACTGACTTCCGTTGACAGGAAGTATGACGTCGAAAAGTGTATGTTCGCGTCTAATCTTCGGGATGTCAAGGATGTGGGTACCACATGTCATTTACCTGTCTTGTCTTGTTTATATGATTTTTTGTTGAGAGCTACTCTAACTGGCTCTGATTTTTGATTTTGCAGCTTCCGAGGTGAAAATGGACCAGATCAAGCCTCCTAAGAACCTCACCTTGTCCCGGGAGAGCATGAATGCTGCTCTGGATGCCCTCCTGGCTAGGCGATCTATGGGGGAGGCTACTCAAAGGGTGGCCGAAGCCATTTCTTCCAGGTCGGCTTCTCGACCTCCTCCTCCTCCGGTTTCCTCTTAGGCTCCTAGACCGAGCTCCCGACATAGCAAGTCGTCCCGACCATCCAGCCGCAGTAGGTCGAGCTCGGCTCCTCAATCCGCTCAGGCCCCCAGGTCCTCACGGGCTCCTACCGAAGGGGTGAAAAAGGTTCCGAGAGTGGCTTCTAGGTCAGCTGAAAGCACCGAGCTGGCGAAGACGGATCCTGTCCTTCCTTTTGTTGAGGTTCCTGAGGTGAGGTTTGAGACCTCTGCTGTTGAAGAGAGGGCTCCGGAGAAAAGGATGGAGGTCATTCCAGCGGGCGAAGGTGCCTAGGAGGCCTCTCTCGGGGTTGCCCCTACTCCTAAGGGATGGAGCTCAGTCTTGTTGATGGTGGGAGTGTCAGGGAGAAGGTTGGGGACAAGCGTCCTACCCCCACCGAAGCGCCTACCCCGACTCCTGTCCCAAAGAGATCCCGGGCTTCTAGGAGACCGGCTCCAGCTCTCCCTTCTCTCGAAAAGAAGAAAGATGCTCCTATGGTGCCCCTATTGTCTGCTCTTGACAACGACATTCTGAACGCGGAGGATATTACTCACCAAATTCCAGCGGCCGTTGTAGCGGAGATCTTGTGGGAGCGGATGTTTGGGGGGATCACGGAGGCTTCAGACCCACGCTTGCTTGCCCTCACTGGCCTTCTAGCCAGTTCCACTAGGGAGCAGGCAGCGTTCCGGTTTCGACCTCGAGGGGAGCTCGGAGATAGAATCAGGGAGATGCTCCTGATGGTAAGTTATCTCTTTTGTTTTCTTTTTGACTTTCTTTGTTTCTTTGTTCTAACTGTTTTCCTTCGTACTAGGTGATGGGCCTCTTTATGGAGGTGGATGCTCGCGACCACTCTCTCCGGGAATCTGTAGATCACCGGATTTAGGAGGCACGCCTGGAGGAGAACCTGTCTGTAACCAGCGACGCCAGGGGTAATCTCGTGGCTGCTCGAGAGTATTCCAAGTCCCTCTAGATAGAGCTACACACTGCGTTGGAGGCCCTCAAAAGGGCTGATGGGAGGACAGCTGAGGCGAAGGAGCAACGTGACAAAGTTTTAAAGCAGCTGTCCTCCTTGGAGAATATTCAGCGAGAGAGGGATGAGACCTTGAGTCAGAAGGAGGAGGTCCAGCGCCAGCACGAGTCACTGAAGATAAATTTTAATGTCTTGCTGGCTCAAAGAGAAGAGGCCCTGGCTCGGGTTATGGTCCTCGAGCAAGAGCTGACCAAGCGGGCCGATAATGAGAAGGACTTGGCTCTAGCAGTAGAGACATCCAAACTTCAAAATCAGCATCTCTGCCAGGAGGTCGAGGTTCTTAAGAAAAGGTGTGCGGCCTTGCTCGAGGACGCCAAGCATGCTGAAGATAGGAATCAGCTAGAGTGCGAGGAACGCCTGAGGGAGTATAAGGAGTCGGCTGAGCTGAAAGGGGAAATCCAGCAGGCCTGTGAAGCTCATCTTCAGAGCTATAAGGACTCTTCGGAGCTTAAAACCAAGATAGCTGAGGCCTGTGAAGAGCGACTTGTGGAGTTTAAAGCTTCTGGCGAGATGAAGACCGCCATATGGAATAAAAGCTTCCGCATGTTCGTTTCTGGATACAACCGAGGCTTGAGGGATGCCAGATACAACCCTTCCACCCCGTTGGCCATGCTCCGAGCTGCTGAGGAAGACTCCGATGGCGAGAACGTGCTTTACGGGGAGGACGACAGACCTTTGCCCAAAGGAGCTTCTCGTACTGCAGCTGGGCCTTCTGAGGCAGTTGCCGAGCCAGGAAATGAAGATGTTGGGCCTCAGGGGCAGGAGATTATCCCCTTTGTAGATAATAATGTAGAAAATAGTGTTGTAGATAATGTAAATGTAGATAAAGATAGTGACGATGTATCTAGGCGTGTAAGTCCCTTAAGGACTGTTTTTCCTTCAGTAGAGTAGGTGATTGAGTTGTAATTTTTCTCTTTATTTAATGAAATTCGATCTTTACTTGTATCTATGTTTGAATTGTTTCTATTTTTGTTTGCTGTTCAGACTTTACCGAACTACTCATGCTGTGAAAAAAATCCAAAATGTCAAGGATAAAATACTTAAGCCATATATATTAAGAATGAAATACTTAACCATGTGCTTCATAATTTTTCTAAGGAATCAACTATACCGTTTTTCCTCTTTTGCCCTCAAGCCAGTCATAACCGAAATTTTGTCAATTGACTAAGCTTTTAACTTATAAATTTTTTCAATCTTCCCAAGACCTTCCTATCTGCAGGCCTTTCTCGAGCTGGATTTACCTTAAAGATAAAAACCTTTAAGCTATATGTTTATTTAATCTTTCGCAGGATTCAACCATATCAGGTCGTCATCCTCAGCTCGATTTTTAATAATTGACAGGGCGCCCTCATTTTTCTTTTTATTATTTAATAAATATGAGCTCGGGCGTATGACCTTCACATAACCAAAGTAAAAAGGGTCATGTACCTTTTAGAGTGATGAGCAGGGCTGAATTTTAGCCTTCAGTTCGGTTCTTATAGGGATCGAGGCTGAGGCCTTGTCTACTCCTGCTTCAGGTTTCCTTTTGGATCATAAGAGGTGTGTTGCTTCAGTTTGCCCTTGAGCTTCCTGAGTTCGGCCCCTTTCTTGCTTATTTTTTCGGGCTTGTATTTGCGTGTTCCAGGTCAATATTTTTGGTTTTACGCTGCTTTTACCTTATCGGCTCGGTGTCAGGAGATCTTGGGGATCCTGGTCTTAAGGTGCCGGGAGATCTTGGGGATTCCGGTGTTGAGGTGCCGGGAGATTTTGGGGATCCCGGTCTTCTGTTGCCGGGAGATCTTGGGGATCCCGGTCTTGAGGTGCTGAGAGATCTTGGGGATTCCGGTCTTGAGGTGCCAGGAGATCTTGGGGATCCCGGTCTTCTATTGCCGGGAGATCTTGGGGATCCCGGTCTTGTACCTTCTTGAGGTCTTGGGCTTTTGTACCTGTTTTATTTTTCTTTTTGTTTCTTTCACGAAAGCAAATGTAAGCAATAGCAAATAGAGAGTTTGGACGATAATCAACGTCTTATTTTATTATCATGCATCAGGATACAATTGAGCTTTTACATTTGATAACATCTCAGGGGAAGTATCTTTTCAAATGCTGGATATTCCAGGCATGAGGCTCAGGGTTTCCTTGCATGTCCTCAATTCGATATACCCCCGGCTTGACCACTTTTGCTATTCTGAAGGGACCTTCCCAGGTCGGTGCCAACTTTCCTACTACCGCTCTCTTTTCAGTAGCTTCCAAGTTTCTCAGGGCCAGATCTCCTACTTTCAGGCTTCTTTCTCTGACCCTTTGATTGTAATAACGAGCAGCTCTTTGCTGATAAGCGGCAGTTCGGACTTGAGCTTCTTCCCTGACCTCTTCTAGAGCATCCAGGTTACTTCTTAACTTGTCGTCATTGGTGCTCTCACTGTTGAATTGGACTCGATTGGTAGGGACTTGCAGCTCGATTGGAACCACAGCTTCCGTGCCAAATGCGAGTGCAAAAGGCGTTTCTTTAGTAGACATTCTGGGGGTAGTTCGGAGTGCCCACAGGATGCTATTGAGCTCTTCTGCCCAATTCGCCTTCGCCCCATCTAGCCGCTTCTTCAATCCCTGGAGGATAGCTCTGTTAGTGATCTCTGTCTGGCCGTTGGTTTGTGGATGGGCCACCGAAGAGAACTTGTGCCATATGCCCATGTTTGCTGTGAACGCTCTAAAGGCACTGCAATCGAATTGTCTGCCATTATCTGAGATGAGTACCCTTGGTATTCCGAATCTGCAGATGATGTTGCCCCATACGAAGTCTATCATTTTTCGAGCTGTGATTGCCTCCGCCTCTGGCCATTTTGAGAAGTACTCCACAGCCACCACTACGAACTTTTTCTGCCCCGTGGTCTGGGGAAAAGGTCCCAGGATGTCTATTCCCCACTGTGAGAATGGCCACGGGCTAGATATGATGGACTGAGGAGTGGCTGGGACATTGATGGCATTGGCAAACCTCTGGCATACATCACATCTCCGGACGAACTCTTCTGCCTCTTTTTTAACAGTGGGCCAGTAGTATCCCTGCCTGAATATCTTGTTCGCTAGCGTTCCTGCTCCTTCATGAGCTCCACACATTCCCCTGTGTATCTCTTCCATCATCTTTATTGCTTCCTCCGGGCTCACACATCGGAGCCATGGGCTGGATTTCCCCCTTCTGTATAAAGTTCCCCTTACTGCTTGGTAGTTAGCGGCACGATCTGCTATCTTTTTGCTTCATCCTTGTCTTCAGGGAGCTTTTCCTTCTCCAAGTATTCTAGGTATGGGGTCATCCAGCTCTGGCTCTGCCCCACCTGCAATACAGTGGCCATTTTGTCAAAGGCAGGTGTGCTAATGTGTTGTATGTATACCTTGTCGGGGAGTTGTTCTAGCTCCTCCCTAGACAATCGGCTGAGCAGGTCTGCCTCCTCATTCTCTTCCCGAGGTATTCTCTGATACCTAACTGCGATTCCTCGACTCTTGAGCTCGGCTTCTATAGCCTTTGTCTTTGCTAGGTAGTTCTGCATGGTAGGGTCTCTAGCCTGATATGCCCCTGTTATCTGATTGATCAGCAGCTATGAGTCACTATTCACCTCGAGGTCGGTTGCCCCTACCTCCATGCTACCAGCATTCCATTTATTAGGGCTTCATACTCTGCCTCATTATTAGAGGCCTTGAAATCTAGGCGTAGGGCATAGCAAACCTTGAATTCTTCAGGTCCCCTCAACATTATTCCCACGCCACTGCCCCCAACGCCTGATGCCCCATCCACATACAATTTCCACCTGAACTCTTGAGAGGATTGCCCATCTCTCTCATTTCCCAATGCTTCCGAAGAGGACCGATCCGATTCCCTTCGCTCTTCACTAAACGAACATTCTGCTATGAAATCAGCCAAGGCTTGAGATTTTATGGTGGTCCGAGGTCGGTACTTTAAACAGTAGGGACTAATTTCGATGGACAAGGCGAGCATCCGACCTGATGTTTCCGGCCTGTGGAGAATTTTCTTCAACGGTTAGTCTGTCATGACTACCCCTTGATGGCTTTCCAAATAAACCTTAAACTTTCGAACTGCCAGTAGCAGAGCATATGCCATCTTCTCGATGTTCAGGTACCTGATCTTAGCATCTTTAAGTACCTTACTGACGTAAAACACTGGTTTCTGCTCTCCCCTTTCTACTCTTACCAACACTACGCTGACTGCTTACTCTGAGGCTGACAAGTAGATCAGGAGCTCTTCTCCTTCCAAGGGACTGCTAAGTACATGAGGTGAGCTGAGATAGCTTTTGAGCTCTTTGAAAGCCTCTCGGCAATCCTCAGTCCATTCGAAGTTGGCACTTTCCTTAGCTTCTTAAAGAACGGCAAGCACCTCTTCGCCGACCTCAACATGAACCAATTAAGCGCCTCCACTCTCCCAGTAAGTCTCTGGACATCTCTTACACAGGTTGGCTCCGGCATATTCAGGATAGCTTCTACTTTTTCTGGGTTGGGTTCAATGCCTTTTCCACTCACCATATATCCCAAGAACTTTCCTCCTCTGATGAAAAAAGCGCATTTAGCCGGGTTTAGCCTCATTTTGTATTGCTCTAATACTTCGAATACCTCCCTGAGATCTACCAAGTGTTGATGGAAGGTCGGGCTCTTCACCACCATATCATCCACATATACTTCGACATTCCTGCCGATTTGATCTTTGAATATTTTGTTCATCAGTCTTTGGTATGTTGCCCCGACATTTTTCAGCCCGAAAGGCATGGCTTTATAGCAGTAAGTCCCATTTTCTGTTATGAACGAGGTCTTTTCTTCATCCGACCTGTCCGTTGGGATTTGATGATAACCAGACATTGCATCCAAAGACGACATGTAATCAAAACCGGTCGTAGAATCGACTATTTTATTAATATCGGAGAGGGGATAACAATCTTTGGGATAAGCCTGATTCAGGTCAGTAAAATCTATGCACATCCTATATTTGCCATTGGCTTTTTTAACTAATACAGGATTTGCTAACCACTGTGGGTACATAACTTCCCTGATAAAGCCTGCCTCCTCTAACTTCTGCACCTCCTCCCTAGTGGCCTGTTGCTTCTCCCTTCCTACCACCCTCTTCTTCTGTTTTATTGGCCTAGCCTCTGGGAAGACATTCAACTTGTGTGTCATCACTTCAGGGTCGATCCTAGGCATATCAGAAGGCTTCCAGGCGAAGCTTGATGCATGACCTCAGATCAGGGCCATGACTTCCGTTTTCTGCTCTTCGGTGAGGCCGGCGTTAAGACTGAAGACCTTATCTGTCTCTGCTTCTGATAAGGGGAAAGGTCTCCAGCTCTCCGACCGGTTTCGTTCTGGCCTCTTTTTTCTCATCTCGGACCTCCAGAACTTCTAAGTCAAGCTTCTCTCCTGCCGAGTTCGGCTCTGATACCGTGGCCAGGTACATTGCTCTTGCTTCTTCCTGGCTTCCTCTGACTACCCCCACTCCTGCCTCAGTTGGGAACTTCATAGCCAGGTATCTGATGCTGGTGACAACCTCGAAATCAAACAGCGCAGGTCTCCCCAGTATTGCGTTGTAGCTCAATGGGAGTTTGACCACTAAGAACACCGCATAGTGAGTGCGAGTTCTTGGTGCTTCTCCCAAAGTGAGAGCCATCTTTACATTCGCCTCCACAGACATTGGGACTCCTCCTATCCCTTTGACTGGGGCCTGGTCCCGAATCAGTTGCTCCTCAGGGATTCCCATCTGCTGGAAAACCCTGTACGGCAGTAGATTCACCTTACTCCCGTCATCCACCAAGATCTTCTTCACCCGGTAGTTGTGGATGACGGCTTCAATAACCAAGGCGTCATCATGCGGCATCTGAACTCCCTGAGCATCCTCCGGAGAGAAGGTGATAATCATTGGAGAGTGCTCGACTACCTGTATGACTTCGGTGCTGCTGCCTTCTCTATCTCGACCCCTCTTCTTCCCCCTTCGGCTCATCCGACCTCCGGTCCCTCCGACAGTCATATTGATGGTCCCACTAGATCCATCATTCATCGGTCCTGCTCCCGTCCTTCTGGGCATTTGTGCTGCCGGGTTCGGCTGAGGCCTTTGTCCCTCCGGCTTCTTCACAAAATTCTTGAGGTGTCCCCTCTTTATCAGCCTTTCTATCTCCATAATCAGCTGGTAGCAGTTGTTGGTGTCATGGCCGTGTGTGCGATGATACTGATAATATTTGTCAGGATCTCGCTGATTTGCTTCTGCTCTCATAGGCCGGGGCCACTGGAGGAACTCCTTATCCTGTACTGCCATGAGCACCTCAGCTCTGGAGGCATTGAGTGGGGTCAGGTTCTCCGGAATATGTGGGGGAAACGGCCTTTGCTCTGGAATCCGAGGAGGGAAAGGCCTTTGGTCTCTCCGGTCCCAGGGCTGCCTGTAGGGCTCAGGTTTCTTGCCCTGTTTCTTCTCATGCCTTTCCGGCCTTCTTTCTTCGAGGGTTTTTCCTCTGTCTTCCGCCCCTTTGGCAAATCTGCTTGTCATCAAGGCATCATCCTGCCTTATATATTTTTCCGCTCTCTTCATTAGCTCGGCTAGTGAGGTCGGGGGTTTCCTGCTTAATGAGCCAAAGAACTCGGGCGAGGTCGTCCCCTTCTGCATGGCCTCTACCGCCCGGCTCTCATCCAGCTCGGGGATCTGTAAGGCCTCCGTGTTGAAACGAGCCATATACTCCCTCAGCGATTCACCCTTTCTCTGCCTGACCATCTCCAGGTAACTGGTCTTCCTTTCTGCTGGCACTCCGGCTATGAACCGGCTAATGAAGGCGTTGGCCAGATCCCCGAAACTCCTGATACTCCCCGCCTCCAGGCTGTTAAACCACGCCCGTGCTGGCCCTGCCAGCATTGTAGGGAATACCTTGCACATCAAGGCATCCAATAGAGTCTGCAACTCCATGAAAGTCTTATAGTTGAGGATGTGCTCCCTCGGGTTGCCAGCTCCGTCGTATGCTGCCATAGGAGGCATCATAAACTTCTTGGTGATGGTCTCTTGCTGCACCCACTTCGAGAAGGGTGAAGAGGTGGGCAGGAGAGCTTGGTTGGGGTCCTTCACTCCTAGTTCGGCTAAGAGCTGTTCCCTTAGTTTCTGCAGCTTTTGATCTACACTTTCTAACTCCTGTCTGGGTCTCTTCTCTAGACGGTATTCTTCTTCCCCTGCTTCACTTCCCGTTCTCCTGGTTGTTCCGGCAGAATAACTGTCTGCCTCGTCTTTTTCTATCAGCTCCCTCACCCTTCTTCCATGAACTCTAGCTTCTGATTCATCTTCTCCTCCTGTTCTTCGCCCCCTTTCCCCGGTTTCTCGGCTGAAAGCTTGTGGGTGATTGAAGGTAGGCTAGGGGTCATTGGTTTGGGGTTCTTCTACTACGGGTGTCACATTCATTGGGGTGCTAAGGCCCCTCTGTTGCATCATCTGCCCCAGCCAGTGGGCGGTATTTTGTAGTTGGAGGGCCATGGTTTGGAGGTCCTGGTTGGATAAGGTAACTCCGGGTGTATTCCCTGCCAAGCTTGGCGAGGGGTTGAAGGGGATTGGTGTTTGGTTGTTTGGGGTTGTGGGGCTAGAGAAAGAGAACTGTTGTCCCTCCTGAGCAGAGCTCATGTCATTAGGGGTGTTCACAAGGTTGTTTTTATTATGGTTGGCCATTGTGGATCTCAGTGGATATTATAAGAGTGGAACTCTGGCGATAAAAAGATCTCCTTTGTTCCCACAGACGGCGCCAATTGATGATTTGAGATCCAGAAAATAGGGTTTTACAAGGGTTCTGCGGACTTAGAAAAAGTTTAGTCTGAAAGGAAAGTGACCCTCCCCTTTTATTCTTTTCATTCCTCTATCAATGACGTGTACCGGCCTTGTTTCCATTGGGCCACCTGTCTCTGCCATACAGATCTGGACGTACGAGAATATCAGATTCCTGCTACATGCGTAACGGCCACTTAATTTTCCCCTGGCACGCATGTGAGTAGACCTACCAGTCGGATGGGCTGGCCACTTTCCTTCTTCCAGGCCAGGCTGGAAGATGGGGTTAAGGTTGAGCCTAGAGGAGGCTTGATCATTGGGCCGAAAAAGCTGGGCCCACTGGATTGAGGAATCTAGGTGGAGTCCGGTCCTACAACTGAGCGGGCTGGACTTGGCTCTTGCAGGAGACTTAGAAGTCTTCAGATTATGGGCTGTCTTCATGGGCCTGCCCTTAGACCGGGGTGAGGAAATCCAGCAGTAATCAGAGCGGATCACGATAAAATAGCTTTCGGTTCAAGTGTTAGAGTATAATAAATTTAACAGGTATAATAAAAAATTTTCCAGTTTAATAGAAAAAATAATTTTATAATGTTGAAATATTTGATGGAGCACTGTTTGAAAAGTAATAATTTTAGAAAAATTTTATGGTTTAAGGAAAAAAGAAAAGCCATTATCTGAATAAATGCAACAATTAATTCATGATTATTCACTTAATGAGAGGCCATATGTTTAATTTGTTAGTCTATTGAACTACCAATTTTAGAAAAATATTTCAATAAAGAAGGTCTGAAATATTCTACTCAAAACGTATGCCATAAATCCAATTAAAAAAAGAGGCCATAAAATTTTAAAAAAAGTAATTCGAGTTAATGGAACAAGGTAAAAATGAAAGTGTGTGTGACTTATTTTCATGCAAGTAAAAGATAGTTAACACAATGAAAAATAATGGTGATAAAATTGAAAAAAAAAATGTTAAGAAAATTATGCACACTGTCGAGCTAGTATAACTGTTAAGAGATCAAAATCTTAACACTAGGACTTTTAATGATTTAAAAGTTTTATTGAAATTCTACTGAGACATGGATGAATATGAGATCACCGATCATATTGAAATAAACATTAAAAGTAAGTAAATTTAGAAAAGGAGGAGTCTACTCCAAGTAGAAAATAGCTAGAATTTCAAAGACAGAGACAAAAATTGAAAAACCACCGTTAGATAAGGAACAAAAGATAAATAATCTTTTCAAGATAAATCTAATATTTAATATCACAAATGTAATTATTATTAATATGAATACAAGTCATATATTTAGTGTCACAACCGTAAAAAAATATAAATGTATAATGCTTTCAGTATTTGCTAAAATCTGTTGAGCGAGCTTGGGTTAGATAGCAGAAAAATAGATTAGTGAAGGTTAGTGAAGGTTTTTGGGTAATTGTGATTGCTAAGCATAATTGTAAGAAGGTTAAGGTTTTTGGATAGAGGCTGTGGCTTCTGCAGTTTATTTACTGAATAGATGTCTGATTACAAATGTTTGTGATATAACACCATAAGTAGGGGAGAATATATTTTGATTCAAATCGAAAAATTAAGTCAAACCAGTCGATTTCAGTTCAGCAGTTCGGTTAGTCGAAATATTCGATTTGATTCAGTTACTATTTTTTAAATTATTCGATTTTTAATTCGGTTCAATTTAAACTCGTTAAATAACTGACTAACAAAAATAACCAATTTTACTGGCTAGGCTCAAGCCCAACCCCTTCCCTCCGCTCGTACCCAACCCAGCAGCCCAAGCCCAAGCCCTCCCCCCTTTCTGCCCTTCTTTACTTTCAGCCTTTAGGCATTCTTTCCCCGTTTCCGAACACCCTATTTATCCACTTGCTAAAAATTGAAATCCCTAACGAATCCCATCAATCTCCTTCCTATCGATCGTCAATATCTTTCCCGTTGACCGTCAACCTCTTTCCCGTCGATCTGCTGAACAAATCGCTCCCTATCGATCTCTTTCCCTCCCTCCCTATCGATTTGCTGAGTGTCGCCACTGAATCTCTTTCCCGTTGACCGTCAACCTCTTTCAGTGATTATTTACTGCCGTCTGTCCTGTCATCGCTCATCAATTTCTTCTTCTAATTAGTTTCTTCTGTTGGCTTAGAATTTGAGGTATGAGTTTATTTTACATATTCTTGTAATTGAGTTTCCGTTAGAGAAATATTATTATTGAGATTGAGTTTCAAACATGAGAAGAGTTTATGTTTGAGATTCTTATCTTGACCTGAGCACATAGAACAATAATTCACTAATTTGAGACCATTTTTCAATATTCAGGTAAGCAACCCATTCAGCCACAACCATAAAGCATAGAACATCAGCACCCATGAAAAATCTTGAGATTGTGGAAAAGTATTCTATGGAATAACAATTTCACAATTGAAAATTGGATAAAGTCAAGGATAGCTTTTCCATTCACAGTCTATTCCATGTTATGAATCAAGCTATTACATATAGCCAAGCCAACTAGTTTGGGATTAAAGATTACTTGTTATATGTTTGTTGTATTATAATTTTGAAGAAACAACACTGCTATTCTTCCATTCATTGCAATAATTATCAAAGAGACATTTCATAACAATACTAAGAGATCACAAATTTTTTAATATTGTCTTTTAATTTCTTGGACTTCAGATAATTGAAATGATGATATTAAGTTGTTATCCAAGTTCATCAAGGATTTGAGATTTTTTTTTAATTGCATAAACCATTACAAAGCCCAGGGCTTCACAGTTTATTCTTATGATTTATCTATATGTTTATTCAAAGATTTGAGTGAAATAAAAATTAATATCAACAATACTTGGGCTGGTAGGAAATGTTTAGGAATGTATTAACCATAAGTGATACTTTTGAATATTATTGTTTATGATTACTTGTGAATTATCCTATTAGTTCTTGACTAATAGTGCATAACAAAATTTAGTTGAAAATTGGTCAAGGAAAGATGGCTATAAGAGGTTGTAATTGGTTTAAATGATTAATGATTTGATTCGTATTTCTTCTGCGAGGGTGAAAGGGCGCTAATCAACTTAAGTTTTCATGTTTTCTGAAATCTTATTTTTATCTAGTTTCTTAGGAAATGGATGAGTGGGTACCAGTAGATCTAGTCAACTTAAATTTATGAAACTTTAATCTCAAACTAGTTTAAGTTATTTACACAGATCCTTTCCTCTAACCACCCACTGTAGGGTTATGTTTTTAGGAGCATTTAGGAGTCATTACTTCCCACTATGTCATTCTATGTTGGTCCCTTCCTTTTCTTTTCATCAGCAATGTCATTATGCTTAGTTTTCTGTACAGATGTATAGTACAGTCCATGATGCATATTTTTAGAACATCTCAATTGATCAAGCCAAATTAGACCCATTTTTCATGTTGTTATTAATATTAATTTACACATTTTCTATCTAATTTTGTAGTTTTGATCTTATTTTGCATAAAATGGTGTAAAAGGGTAATTTGGTAAAAATGACCTTAAAACTGCTCAAAAGAGAACAAATGAGATCAAGTCTGGTTTGCCCAAGACCGTTTGCCCAAACAAACCTGAAGCAGAGACGCGAGAAATTCAAATTTTAAACTTTCGAAGAAGTCTTTCCCTCTCAAAACATGTGAAGACAACTCATTACTCTATCCCATCTATTTAGGAAGCCAAATCTCAAGAAGATTCAATTGCCTTCAAGAAAATCCAACTCTAAATAGGAAAAGAACTCCATCCAAATCAAAAAACTTAGGGCAGCCTATTCAGCTATAAAAAGAGGATCAAACCAGCAACAAAAGTTTTTGAATTTTTGGAGGAGACTGCACCTGTAGCCGCGCGCCACACCAGCCGGCCGATCGACTCCTTCCTCTTCTTCTTTTTGATTTTCTTTCTTTTATTTTTATGTTAGTTTCAGCCATGAGTGGTTGAAACCCCCTTTTTCTAGTTGAAGATTAGGTGAAACTTCAGTTTATTTATGGATTGTGAGATCTGAACACATGTTTTTTTTATCTTTTATTTATCACTATTTATGCAATTTCATGCTTAATTCTATTGTTGCTTTGTTGTTTAGATCAATAGGGCCCATTGATTCTTGATTGCAAAGTAATAATATGTTAGTTTGAGTAGTTTTAAGTCCGTAATTGCTTGAATTATTTAAACACAAGAACACTTGGTGTAAAAACCAAGAAGATTGCATAATCTAGCAAGATCACCATACGTTTGGGTAGCAAGAATTAGGTCTCTCTATTTCTTAATGCAATTGATAGTTGTATGATGCTAAAAGTCCCAAGGACGTTCATTGGCAACTTGTTGATTAGTGATTAATTAGAGGACGTTCCCTAGTTAATCTATGATTCAGGAGGGATATGGTAGTGAGGAGCGTCTTCCACCCCCATAACTAATTTATTGAGTCAAATAAAAGAACCTAAGTGTCAATGATCAATCCCAACAACTAAAGTGGATCCGAAGCTTCAACTAGGCTTTTCTCATTATTGAATTCTCTTTACTTTATTAATTGCTTTATTGCTTTTAATTCTAGTTTAGCTCAACAATCTCAAAACCCCCCATTTTACTTTTATTATCTATTTATTTACTTGGTCTTGATAAGAAAAATAGGTGAGTATCAATTCTCTGTGGATTCGATCCTTTTACCACTATCTACAGTTGTAAAATTGTGGATAATAAAAAATGTTATTTTTGATCAGCTTTGACAACCGCACAGTAAAAAATTGGCGCAGTTGCCGAGGAGTTGATTTAACTAATTTATTTTTCTTTCATGACCAGGACTGGATGCAAGGAAGCTCTACTTTACGATCCAGAAATTGAGCGCACATTAAGACGAGCCAATTCGAGGAACCAAACCTCAAAATAGTCTTCATCAAACAGCAGCCACCAACTTGGAAGCTGCAATTCAATTTGTTGCACAACACATTCAGACCAATGCTGCTGAAGAATCACCTTCTGCATCTACTGTCAAGACTGCTGTCCAAGAAACAGAACAATTTGTGCCACCTGTTGTTGAATTTGCTTCATCTGCTATTGTATCTACTGCACAAAACACTGCAGTACCTGCTATTACACCCGCTATACCTACTGCACTTGCAAAATTTGTTGCTGCACCTGCTGTACCTACTGAATCTGTCACAAGAACCAGCTACAGAACTTGCTAAACCAGCTGCTGAATTTAATGCACAATCTGCTATAGAGGTGACAAATTCATCCACAACTGATACACAAGCTGCTGCTCTTGAACCAGCTACTGTCCTTGCTGAATTTGAAGCTGAATATGTTGAGGTGAGAGCTCCAATGGCGCAAGAAAGGACTCTTCGCGAACTAGCAACACCCGTGGATGATCAAGCACTATGGTGCATCACTTACCCACCTTTGGCAGCCCCTTTTGAGCTTAAAACCGGATTAATTCACCTGCTTTCAAAATTCAGAGGTTTGAAGAATGAAGATCCATACAAGCACCTAAAAGAATTTCACATAGTATGCTCAACAATGAGGCCTCAAGGGATTTTTGAAGAGCATGTTAAATTAAGAGTCTTTCCCTTTTCTCTTGATGATTTTGCCAAAGATTGGTTATTCTACCTACCACCTGGATCAATCACTTCTAGGGATGGTATGGTAAGAGCTTTTCTGAATGAATACTTCCCAACCTCAAAAGTTATTGGCATCAGAAGAGAGATCAATTATATCAAGCAAAAAGATTATGAAGAGCTATATGAATATTGGAAAAGATTCAATCGATTGTGCACAAGCTGCCCTCAATATGACATCTCTGATAAATCCCTTATTGAACATTTCTATGGAGGCTTATTACCTTCAGAAAGGAGATTAATTGATGTAGCATGTGGAGGATCAATTGAGAACAAGACACCTTAGGCCATAAGGGACATAATCTCCACCATGGCAGCAGCCTCAAAACAATATGGAGATCAAAGATGTAATATCCGGCTAGACTCCAGCATCGAAATTTCAATCTTCTGACGGAATCTCCGTTGCAACCTGAAATCTTGAAGCTGAAATCTCCTTAGGAAGGGTAAAATAAGGTTTTTATTAAATGAATTTTGAAAATTTTAAGGTTTTAAGAAAGAAAGAAAAGAGTTTTAAAGAAAATAGTTTTGGTAGGGGAAAAACTAGGTCGCAGGACCTCCCCTTTCGGCCCCCGAAGGTGGTTTATCCAGCCACCTATAAGAGGCCTTTAGCTCGAAAATGAGAGAGTTTTTCTCTCCATTTGCAAGCAGAGGTGAGTCTTTGCCCCCTTTGATGCTTTTGTGTTTTTTCCTTCAAATCTCTTAAGAAACTCATGTGTTTTGCCTTGTTTTTGAAGATTTGAGCTTGAATCCGAGTTTTTAAACCTTGGAGACCTCTGGAGATCGTTTTTCTCTCATCTCCAAATTTGGGTTGCTGCTACCCTTAGATCTCTAAGAGGTAAGCCTAGATCCTTGTTTTTCTTATGTTTTAATTAAGTTTTAAGAAGGGGTTAAGGGGTTAAAAATGCATGGAATGGTTAGATATAAAAGTCTTAAGGTTTGTGTTAGCTTTAATGAATAATGTTTGCTCTTGTGTTGTTTTGTTGTTGCTTGTTGGAAAATAGACTAGTTTCCATCTCCCTTATGCATGTTTGAGTGAGTATGTTTTTTTTTTTTTAGGAGTTAGATGTGAGGATTGGAGAGTTGGGTGGCTGTATGCATAGGGAAGAATCGGGTTATACCTTGCTAGAGAACCCAGGTTCGGCCGCCGAAGCAAGGTTCGGCCTTCGAACCTGCTTGTGGAAGCAACCTTTTAGCCGCCTAACCTGCCCCTGAAAGCATGACTTTCGGATCTGTGATGAGGTTTCGGCCACCGAACTTGCCTCCGAAAATCCCTGACTTTCGGATCTGTGTGGAGTTTAGGCCGCCGAACCTGTAATACCCGGCTAGACTCCGGTATCGGAATTCCTACCGTCCGGTGGAATCTCGGATGTCGGAAGCCTCTAGTAGGGTAGAAACATGTTTTCTTAAAATGTTTTAATGTATTTCATGATTTTAAATGAAAAGGAAATGAGTTTTTGCATGAAAACAACCTTGGAGGAAAACCCAGGTTCGGCCGCCGAACCTCAAGTTCGGCCGCCGAACATGCAGGCATTTCGGGTGTGCCTTAGGCCCCCGAAGGCATAAGTGAGGGAAGTCCAAGTTCGGCCGCCGAACCTCAAGTTCGGCCGCCGAACATGGCATGCATGCGGAGGCACGTTCGGCCCCCGAACGTGGCCTGGCCAGCCACTATAAAAGGGTCCCTTATCCGAAATGGGCGAGCTTTTCTCCCCATTTTCGGCCAAGGTGAGCTCTCCGCCGTCTCTCACCAATCTTTGAGTTTTTCCTTCAAATCTTTCACGATTTTCACAAGTTTTCATCTTGTTTTGAAGATTTTCAAGTTTTGAGCAAGTTTTGAGCTTGGAGACCTAAGGAAGTTGAAAATCTCCCATCTCCAAGATTAGGTCGTCTCTCTCTCGATCTTCAAGAGGTACGAGCCGATCTTAAGCTCATTGCATGTTTTAAGTAAGTTTTAAGTAGATCTATGGGGTAGAATGCATGTTTAGCTTATGGTTAGGTTTATGAGGTTATGTTGTGTTTTTGAACAATGTGGCTTGCAAATGCATGTTTGATGTGTTGTAGATGGGGTTTTAGATAGTTTGAAGCCCCTAGGAGCTTGTATGCTTGTGTATGTGTGTTGTAGAATAGGTTTATGCATGTTTGGATGGAATGGGAGGCGAATATGCATAGAAGAGCTGAGTTTCTGCCACTAAGGGAGAAACCAGGTTCGGCAGCCGAAGGAACTTTCGGCCGCCGAACACGCTTGTGGAGGCAGTCTTTGGCTGCCGAAGCTTGCCTCCGAAAGGAGACTTTCGTCTCTGTCTGGGAGTTTCGGCCGCCGAAAGTGCTGCCGAACATGCATGAGTTTCGCCTCTATCTGGGAGTTTCGGCCGCCGAAGGTGCCGCCGAACCTGCCTGACTTTCGGCTCTGGAGGGACTTTCGGCCGCCGAACCTGCCGCCGAAAGTGTCCTGTCCAGCCTTCCTTTGCATGTTTTTGCATGGATATTTTGAGGAGTTTTAGAGGGTTTTTGGGGGATGTTTTTAGAGTTATGTGCTAGTTGTTTGGTCCCTCATTTGAGTCCACCTGTGTAGGTTCGGACCCGAGGAACCGAGGACCTCAGCAGTGAGTCAGCTGCTTCAGTCAGTGTCAGAGCTAGCCAGAGGTGAGTAGAATAACTCTTTATGTTTCAAGAAAATAAATCAGTTTTGAGCATGTTCATGCATCACGGATGCCATGTGATATTTTAGGCTGTTTGCATTAGAAATCACGAATATGTTGCATTGCATAATATGTTGTTGATGTGGATGAATGTTGAATGATCCATTAGCCCTCATATGTTATGACGTGATGATATGATATGGAAGTCCAAGTGTGGCCTGCACTACGCCCCTGGCACTATGTAAGAGAAAGACCGGATGTGGCCTGCACTACGCCCCCGACACCATTGGTTATGTATGTTATGTTATGTATAAGAGAAAGACCAGGTGTGGCCTGCACTACGCCCCTGGCATGATTGGAATATGTAGAGGGCTAAATGGTGACAAGTTCATCCTTGATATGATTAGTTGTGATGTGATGCATTTCATGATAGCATGTGTTTTAAATGCTTTATTATTCTGCTCACTGGGCTCTAGTAGCTCACCCCTCTCCCAAATTCCCCAGGTTTGCAGGTACAGGGTAGACCAGGAGGTCAGCAAGAGTATTGAAGTCATTTGTATGTAATAGATAGAATGTGGACATGATAAAATGTAAAGTTATGAATAGTTATGTAATGTATTGATATTGAGGATTAGAGGTTGTGCTTGACCTATGTGTAAGGTATCCCTTTTAATGCATGATCCTAGATCTTTTATGATGTTTATGTAAACCAACTCAACATATGTTGTATTTGCCCATTGGGGCATTGATGAGATCCCACAGAGGGGTCGATGTTTATGATATGTCCATGTTCAGTACATGCATAGGTTGAGTTTGGTGTTTGAATGAAAGAAAAATTTTAATTTTTATGTATGTTATTGATCATGTATGGGATTAAACAGGTTTACAGGTTACATGTCAGGCTTGCTACGGGTCCCGGCGGCCTTAAGCCGACCTGGATCCTAGCGCCGGTAGTGGTCCGATTTTCGGGTCGTTACAGAACCTGCCCCCGAAAGTCCCTAACTTTCAGATCTGTGAGGGACCTTCGGCCGCCGAACCTGCCGCCGAAAGTCCCCTACCCAACTTCCTTTGCTTGTTTAATGTGCATGTTTTGGTATGTTTAAAGGGGTTTTTGGAGAGTTGTTTAGAGTCATGTAATAGTTATATTTGGTCTCTCATTTGAGTTCATCTGTGTAGGATCGGACCAGGGAGACCGTAGAGGCCTTCAGTGAGTTAGTTGCGTCATTGATAGGCAAACTTCAGCCAGAGGTGAGTAGAACTAAACTAATATATTGTTTTAAAGTAATCAAACTTTTTATCATGTTCACGCATCACGAATGCCATGTTTATATATATTAGGATGTTTGCATTAGAATTCACGAATATGATGCATTGCATAATTTACTATTGATGTGGATGGATATTGGATGACGCACTAGCCCTCGAGATGTTATGATATGATATGATACGGAAAGACCAGGGCTTGCCCATTCTACGCCCCTGGCACGATGTAAAGGAAAGACCAGGGCTTGTCTATTCTACACCCCTGGCATTTTAGATATGTTATGTTATGTTTAAGCGAAAGTTCTGAGGAGCTCCGTCGAGGGCGGGGCACATTGGATTATGTAGAGGGTTACTGGTGACAAGTTCATCTTGATGTGAATTGTTTGTGTTGTGACGCATTTTATACGAGCATATGTTTATTACACTATTTTTATGTTCTGCTCATTAGGCTCTTTTAGCTTATCTCTTTCCCCTAACCCCAAGTTTGCAGGGTCAAAGATAGCATCGGGAAGTTGGCGTAGTAGCTGGTATAGTTCTTGTAATAGTATAGTGTGGACATGTAAATTTTAAAGGATTAGAATTGTGCTTAGCCCTAGTTTTCTTTACCTTTGTAATTCCCTATTAACATGATCATTATGTAAAATTTTTTGTTATGAGTTATGTTTGAACCAAGCTTGAGGCATGTGATGTTAACCATACTAGAGCATTTGATGAGAGCTCTAGTATGGGTTTTATGTTTTTAGTATGATACATGTACAGGTTGAGCTTGGTTTCATGGAATATTTAAGTTTTTGTGATAATGTATGATCATATATAGGATTTTATCAAGTACCCAGGATGTATAGTAGGCTTGCTACGAGTTTCGGCGACCTTAAGTCGATCTGAATTCTATCGCCGGTAGCGATCCGATTTTCAGGTGGTTACAGAGTGGTATTTGTAACGCCCCGGAAATTCGGACCGCTACCGGCGCTAGGATCCAGATCGGCATAAGGCCGCCGGGACCCGTAGCAAGCCTAACATAACCTGTAAACATGTTTAATCCCATACATGATCAACCATATACATAAAAAGATAAAACCTTTCTTCATACATACTGTCATCAACTAACTCAACCTGTGCATACTCTGAACATATACATAACATAGTCCCTCTGTGGGACCTCATCAAGCCTCAAAGGCAAAACAACCTGTGTTGAGTTAGTTTACATAAACATCATAACATAAGATCATGTTCATACAAAAGGGATTAACAATGCACTGTGGTCAAGCACAACTCTATCCTCAATAACCTCATTACATAACATACTGAATAGTTTTACATTTCATCATGATACATTTGTCATGTCCACAATCTAACTATTACATACATATGACTTTTTCTCTTCTTGCCTTCTCTATCTATCCCGTACCTGCAAACCTGGGGTTAGGGGAGAGGGGTGAGCTAGATGCCCAGTGAGTAGAACTATAAAAAGAATATTTAAAACATGCTATCATGAAATGCGCCACTGCACAAACAAATCACACCACGGATGGACTGATTCAAAAATCCCTCAACTCCATGCCCGGCCCTATTATGGGCACCACAGGACTTCGTATTGCCCGGCCCTATTATGGGCACCACAGGACTTCGTACTCGGAGTTATTGCCCGGCCCTATTATGGGCACCACAGGACTTCGTATTGCCCGACCCTATTATGGGCACCACAGGACTTCGTATTCAGAAGGCTAATGAATCATCCTAATGTCCATCCACTACCATCTATCACAACAATACAATGCAGCATAGTCGTGAATTCTAATGCAAACAACCTATAATATGATCATGATGCATGAAGCATGATAAAAGCATTTCATTTCTAAATTTAAAAAGTTAAGTTTAGTTCCACTCACCTCTGGCTGACTCTGACAAACTCTGTAGCAGCTGGCTCACTGCTGGGGTCCTTGGTTCCTCGGGTCCGAACCTACACAGGTGGACTCCAATGAGGGACCAAACATACATAAACATAACTCTAATATATTCCCCAAAAACCCCCTAAAGCATCCTGAAAATATCACATAGAGATATGCATGAAGTGGCTGAACAGGGCACTTTCGGCGGCACCTTCGGCGGCCGAAAGTCCCAGACAGAGACGAAACTCAGGTAGGTTCGGCGGCACCTTTGGCGGCCGAAAGTGCCAGACAGAGACGAAGGTCTCTTTTCGGGGGCAACTTCGGCAGCCGAAAGGCCTGCCTCCCCAGCCATGTTCGGCGGCCGAACGTGCCTTCGGCTGCCGAACCTGGTTTCTGCCAAAGGGCAGAAACTTGGCTCCTTTGTGCATTTCCGCCTCCAAACTCACCAATCATGCATATATCTCAACCAAATCATGCATACAAGTTCCTAGGGGCCTCAAAACATCAAATACCCCAACTACAACACTTGAAGCATACTCAAACATGCCACATTGTTCAAAATCACAACATATACCCATAAACCTAATCATGAACTAAACATGCATTCTACCCCATAGATCTTACTCAAAGCTTGTTTAAAACATAAATAGAGTTCAAGATCGACCCTTACCTCTTGAAGAAACGAGAGGAAAACGACCTTGACTCGAAGATGGGAGGATTGAGCTCCTTGAACCTCAAAGTTCCAAAACGTGCTTAAAACTTGTAAATCTTCAAAACAAATGTTATAAACTTGTAAAGATCATGGAAAAAGGAAGGAAAAACTCAAGATTGGGGAAGGATGGCGGAATGCTCACCTTGGCCGAAATGGGGAGAAAAAGCTCGCCCATTTTCGGCTAAGGGACCCTTTTATAGTGGCTGGCCAGGCCACGTTCGGGGGCCGAATGTGCCTCCGCATCCATGCAATATTCGGCGGCCGAACATGAGGTTCGGCGGCCGAACCTGCACTTTCCTCACTCAGGCTTTCGGGGGCCTAACGTGCCTCCAAAACGCATGCATGTTCGGCGGCCGAACTTGACTTTCGGCGGCCGAACCTGGGTTTCCCTCCAAAGACTTTTCATGCAAAAACTCATTTAGTTTCATACTTTAAAACCATTAAAAACATGAAAACATTTTATAAAACATGATTCTACCCTTCTAGAGGTCTCCGACATCTGAGATTCCACCGGACGGTAGGAATTCCGGTACCGGAGTCTAGCCGGGTATTACATTCTCCCCCCCTTAAGAACATTCGTCCCCGAATGTTCCTCACTAGCACACAAAGCGTGGCAAAGAACATAACACATAAACACATCAACACATAGGGATCTAACCTTAAAAGAGATGAGGGTACTGCTGGAGCATAGACTCCCGTGTCTCCCAAGTGCATTCCTCTAAATTGTGGTGGTTCCACAGGACTTTCACCATCGGGATTTCCTTGTTTCTTAACTTTCTGATCTGGGTGTCTATGATCCGCACTGGCTGTTCAACATAGGTGAGATCCTCTTGGACCTCCACATCAGGCTCACTAAGAACCTTGCTCGGATCTGACACAAACTTTCTCATCATTGAAACATGGAAAACCGGATGGATTCTTTCCATCGAAGCAGGTAAATCCAGCTTGTACGACACATTCCCAATCTTTTGCAAGATTTCAAAGGGTCCGATGTATCGTGGGGCTAGTTTACCTTTCTTCCCAAAGCGAACCACTCCCTTCATTGGAGACACCTTGAGCAATACCAGATCCCCCTCTTGAAACTCTAACTGTCTTCTGCGGACGTCTGCATAGCTCTTCTGTCTGCTGGTAGCAGTCTTGATTCTCTCTCTGATTATGGGTACCACCCTGCTGGTAATCTCTACTAGCTCAGGCCTTGCCAAGGCCTTTTCTCCAACTTCCTCCCAGCAAACAGGTGACCTGCACTTCCTCCCATATAAAGCTTCATATGGAGCCATCCCGATGCTAGCATGATGGCTGTTGTTGTAGGCAAACTCCACCAAAGGTAGATGCTGCCTCCAAGAACCGCCAAAGTCCAGCACACACATTCTGAGCATATCTTCGATGGTCTGGATGGTCCTTTCTGACTGTCCATCAGTCTGGGGGTGAAAGGCAGTACTGAAGTCCAACCTAGTACCCATGGCATTCTGCAGACTCCGCCAAAACCTGGAGGTGAACTGGGGCCCTCTATCTGACACTATAGAAACAGGAACCCCATGCAGCCTGACGATCTCATCCACATATACCTGCGCCAACTTGTCCACAGAGTAGCCACTCCTGACAGGAATGAAGTGAGCAGATTTGGTGAGTCTGTCCACAATCACCCATATGGAGTCCACTCTGTTGGACGCTGCCGGTAACCCCACTACGAAATCCATAGCTATATTCTCCCATTTCCACTCTGGAATAGGTAGCGGGTTAAGCATTCCAGCCGGCTTCTGATGTTCCAGCTTCACCCTCTGACATACTTCGCAGGCGGACACAAACTGTGCCACTTCTTTCTTCATCGCTGGCCACCAATAAACTTTCTTCAAATCTTGATACATCTTGGTGGCTCCGGGGTGAATGCTGTATCTTGCATTATGAGCCTCTCTCATAATGTCTCCTTTTAGCCCAATGTCATCTGGTACACATATCCTGCTCCTATAGCGAAGGATTCCCTTGCTGTCGAATCTGAACTCACTATCATTGCCCGACTGAACAGTCCTGGCAATTTTCACTAACTCCGGGTCCTCATGCTGTTTCTGAGCCACCTGCTCCAGAAACACGGGTGCCACTCTCATCTGGGCTACCAAGGCACCTGTACCAGACAACTCCATCTGTAGACCTTCCTCAATAAGCTTGTACAACTCCTTCACCACTGGTCTCCTCTCTGCCGCGATGTGGGATAGACTACCGAGTGATTTCCGGCTTAAGGCGTCTGCCACAACATTCGCCTTACCCGGATGGTACTGAATCTTGCAATCATAGTCACTCAGCAGTTCTACCCACCTCCTCTGCCTCAGATTCAGATCCCTCTGACTCAAGATGTACTGCAGGCTCTTATGATCTGTAAAGATCTCACATTTTACCCCATAGAGGTAGTGCCTCCACATCTTGAGTGCAAAGATTACTGCTGCCATCTCAAGGTCATGTGTGGGGTAATTCAACTCATGCTTCTTCAGCTGCCTAGAAGCATAAGGGATCACCCTCTCGTTCTGCATCAGTACACAACCCAGTCCCACACGGGACGCATCACAAAAGACTATAAAGTCCTCATCACTAGATGGCAGAGCTAACACTGGTGCTGAAGTCAACCTCTTCTTAAGCTCTTTAAAACTCTCTTCGCACTGGTCGGTCCACAGAAACTTCTGATTCTTCCTGGTCAGTCTGGTCAGAGGAGCTGCTATTTTCGAGAAGTCCTGAACGAACCTCCTGTAGTAACCTGCCAAACCCAAGAAACTTCTAATCTCTGTCACTGAAGTGGGTCTAGGCCAGTTAGCTACAGTTTCTGTCTTATTGGGATCTACCTCAATACCATTCTCTGATACTACATGCCCCAAGAACGAAATGCTCCTCAGCCAGAACTCACATTTAGAGAACTTGGCATACAAGCCATGTTCCCTCAAAGTCTGCAAGACCAACCGCAGATGATGGGCATGCTCCTCTGCATTCCTGGAATACACTAAGATATCATCTATGAAGACAATAACAAAGCGATCCAGGTATTGGCTAAATACTCTGTTCATGAGATCCATGAATGCTGCAGGGGCGTTGGTTAACCCGAACGGCATTACAAGGAACTCAAAATGCCCATATCTGGTCCTGAAGGCTGTCTTCGGCACATCCTCATCCCTTATCCTTAGCTGATGGTACCCCGATCTTAGATCTATTTTGGAGAAACAACCCGCTCCGGCTAGCTGGTCGAATAGATCATCGATCCTAGGCAATGGGTACCTATTCTTGGTAGTGACTTTGTTCAACTGCCTGTAGTCGATACAAAGTCTAAGGGATCCATCCTTCTTCCTCACGAACAAGACTGGAGCACCCCAAGGCGAGGTACTCTGTCGGATGAAACCCTTTTCTACCAGCTCTTGCAATTGCTCTTTCAACTCCTTTAACTCGGCTGGAGCCATCCTGTAGGGAGGGATAGAGATCGGTCTAGTTCCAGGCACCAACTCTATCTCGAACTCTATCTCCCTAGCAGGTGGTAAACCTGGAAGCTCATCAGGAAAGACATCCTGAAACTCTCTGACAACTGGCACCGAGGCCGGCTCCCTGACCTGACTGTCTAGCTCTCTTACATGAGCTAAGTACCCCTGACATCCCTTCCTAAGCAACCTACGAGCCTGAAGAGCTGATATCAGACCTCTAGGTGTGCCCCTCTTGTCTCCTCTGAAGACGACCTCTGACCCGTTCTGATCTCTGAACCTGACTACCTTGTCCCTGCAGTCCAAGGTAGCACCATGGGTAGATAGCCAATCCATCCCTAGAATGACGTCAAAGTCTGTCAAATCTAGAACCACAAGGTCGGCGGAGAGGCATCTTCCCTCAATAAAAACTGGACTGTACTGGCAAACTGACACTGCCACCGATGGGTCACACTTGGGTCCACTGACCCATAGGGGACACTCTAACCCAGAGACTATCAGACCTAACCTCTCAACGGCTCTCGGAGCAATAAATGAATGAGATGCACCCGGGTCCATTAATGCATGCACATCAGAACACCCAATGACGAGATTACCTGACACCACAGTGTTGGATGTGTTAGCCTCCTGCTGTGTCATGGTGAAGATCCTGGCTGGAGCTGACGGACCTTCACCTCGGGAACCAGAAGAAGAGGCTGCCCCTCTCCCTCTACCTCTGCCACTGCCCTGAGTTGTGGCTGGAACTGCTGGCTGTGCCACACTACCAGAAGCTGTCTGCTGGGGCTGGCCCATAAAAGGCGCTCTAGGACAATCCCGAGCTATGTGTCCCTCTTGTCCACATCTGAAACATGCATTAGTCCCAGCTTGACACACTCCCCTGTGCGGTCTTCCACATCTCTGGCATTCTGTACCATCTGAGCCTGAGCTCGAGCCACCGCCGAATCCCAGACCGGATTTCAACTTGTTCCAAAACTTATTCTTCTTCGGCTTCTTGGTGGTGCTATCCCACCTCTTCTTACCTGAACTCTGAGAAGAGAACCCTGGTCCTCCTCTGCTTGGGGTCTTAACCCCTGAAGATTGGGTCACTGACTGCTTCACTGACCCTTCAACTATAGCACTTGCCTCCATTCTTCGAGCCATATCCACCACAGTGTGGAAACTTTCTCTCTCAGCTGACTGAACCAACGAGGAGTACCTGGAATGCAGCTTCATAACATATTTCTTGGCTTTCTTCGTATCTGAATCTAGAGCTTGCCCTGAAAAAGGCAATAGCTCCAAGAATTTATCCATGAACTCCTCTACACTCATGTGCTCTGACTGCCTCAGTTGCTCAAACTCAATCATTTTCAGTTCTCTAGAACTGTCTGGAAAAGCCCATCCAGCGAACTCATTCGCAAATTCTTCCCATGTCATACCGTCTAGTCTCGGGTCCACATAACACTTGAACCATTCCCGTGCCTTCTTGCACTTTAAAGTGAACCCTGCCATCTGAATGGCCCTACTGTCACTTGCCCCTAGCTCATCAGTTATTGTCTTCACTACTCTCAGATACTCAAAGGGGTCATCCCCTGACTTGTATTTGGGAGCATCTAGCTTGAGGTAATCTGTCATCTTTACCTTGCTCCCATCGACTGAGCTAGGTCTAGGAGGTTGAGTAACTGGGGCTGCTGGTTCTGTAGGTGGTGGAGGTGGAGGTGCAGCATTCCCCGAGGTGGGGTTTGCCGGGTTTGGATAGAAAGGTGAGGGTGGATAAGCTGGGTACTGTGTGTAGGGTGGGTAGAAAGGTGGATAAGGCATGTAGGTAGGGTAGGGGTTAAAGCTGGAGTAATCCGATGTACCTCCCATCGGATACCCTGAACCCTGTGGGAAGGGTGGATAATGGGGTGGAAAACCATACCCCGAGGCCTGAACGCCTCCCTGTGACTCCCCTGTCCCTTCTTCCTGCATGCTCACATCCAGGTTCCCATCCCTCCTCTGATCCTCTTCCATAACCTCCCTCACATCTGAAGAACTTCCTCCTCTATCAGTCCCCCTTCTGCTAGCATCAAAAGACCTTCTAGGGTCCCTTGACACTCTCTCTCTGTTGGCTCTACAAGACATTGCCCTAGGCAATGTAGGAGGACGGGCGCTCGTGCCCTCATCCTCAGGTGGCACTCCAGTCAATCGCGCAGATCGACGAGTTCCTCTCATCCTATTCTCTGAAAAACAGCTCATAACAAGCAAACATTAGCATCATATGGTTCATGTGGGCACACATGAACCCTCATCACACACATAGCAAACATAGCATATCATTTATGCACATTCATATAGTCATGGCATATCACATCATCATCAAGACAGGACTCTACATCCTATCCTAGTGGACATGACTTTTCCTATTGTGCTCGACCTTCTTATAACATCTATGAGCCCGACACTCTAGGTCCGACCATGTGAACCTAGGGCTCTGATACCACTCTGTAACGCTCCGGAAATCCGGACCTCTACCGGCGCTAGGATCCAGATCGGCATAAGGCCGCCGGGACCCGTAGCAAGCCTAACATAACCTGTAAACATGTTTAATCCCATACATGATCAACCATATACATAAAAAGATAAAACCTTTCTTCATACATACTGTCATCAACTAACTCAACCTGTGCATACTCTGAACATATACATAACATAGTCCCTCTGTGGGACCTCATCAAGCCTCAAAGGCAAAACAACCTGTGTTGAGTTAGTTTACATAAACATCATAACATAAGATCATGTTCATACAAAAGGGATTAACAATACACTGTGGTCAAGCACAACTCTATCCTCAATAACCTCATTACATAACATACTGAATATTTTTACATTTCATCATGATACATTTGTCATGTCCACAATCTAACTATTACATACATATGACTTTTTCTCTTCTTGCCTTCTCTATCTATCCCGTACCTGCAAACCTGGGGTTAGGGGAGAGGGGTGAGCTAGATGCCCAGTGAGTAGAACTATAAAAAGAATATTTAAAACATGCTATCATGAAATGCGCCACTGCACAAACAAATCACACCACGGATGGACTGATTCAAAAATCCCTCAACTCCATGCCCGGCCCTATTATGGGCACCACAGGACTTCGTATTGCCCGGCCCTATTATGGGCACCACAGGACTTCGTACTCGGAGTTATTGCCCGGCCCTATTATGGGCACCACAGGACTTCGTATTCAGAAGGCTAATGAATCATCCTAATGTCCATCCACTACCATCTATCACAACAATACAATGCGGCATAGTCGTGAATTCTAATGCAAACAACCTATAATATGATCATGATGCATGAAGCATGATAAAAGCATTTCATTTCTAAATTTAAAAAGTTAAGTTTAGTTCCACTCACCTCTGGCTGACTCTGACAAACTCTGTAGCAGCTGGCTCACTGCTGGGGTCCTTGGTTCCTCGGGTCCGAACCTACACAGGTGGACTCCAATGAGGGACCAAACATACATAAACATAACTCTAATATATTCCCCAAAAACCCCCTAAAGCATCTTGAAAATATCACATAGAGATATGCATGAAGTGGCTGAACAGGGCACTTTCGGCGGCACCTTCGACGGCCGAAAGTCCCAGACAGAGACGAAACTCAGGTAGGTTCGGCGGCACCTTCGGCGGCCGAAAGTGCCAGACAGAGACGAAGGTCTCTTTTCGGGGGCAACTTCGGCAGCCGAAAGGCCTGCCTCCCCAGCCATGTTCGGCGGCCGAACGTGCCTTCGGCTGCCGAACCTGGTTTCTGCCAAAGGGCAGAAACTTGGCTCCTTTGTGCATTTCCGCCTCCAAACTCACCAATCATGCATATATCTCAACCAAATCATGCATACAAGTTCCTAGGGGCCTCAAAACATCAAATACCCCAACTACAACACTTGAAGCATACTCAAACATGCCACATTGTTCAAAATCACAACATATACCCATAAACCTAATCATGAACTAAACATGCATTCTACCCCATAGATCTTACTCAAAGCTTGTTTAAAACATAAATAGAGTTCAAGATCGACCCTTACCTCTTGAAGAAACGAGAGGAAAACGACCTTGACTCGAAGATGGGAGGATTGAGCTCCTTGAACCTCAAAGTTCCAAAACGTGCTTAAAACTTGTAAATCTTCAAAACAAATGTTATAAACTTGTAAAGATCATGGAAAAAGGAAGGAAAAACTCAAGATTGGGGAAGGATGGCGGAATGCTCACCTTGGCCGAAATGGGGAGAAAAAGCTCGCCCATTTTCGGCTAAGGGACCCTTTTATAGTGGCTGGCCAGGCCACGTTCGGGGGCCGAATGTGCCTCCGCATCCATGCAATGTTCGGCGGCCGAACATGAGGTTCGGCGGCCGAACCTGCACTTTCCTCACTCAGGCTTTCGGGGGCCTAACGTGCCTCCAAAACGCATGCATGTTCGGCGGCCGAACTTGACTTTCGGCGGCCGAACCTGGGTTTCCCTCCAAAGACTTTTCATGCAAAAACTCATTTAGTTTCATACTTTAAAACCATTAAAAACATGAAAACATTTTATAAAACATGATTCTACCCTTCTAGAGGTCTCCGACATCCGAGATTCCACCGGACGGTAGGAATTCCGGTACCGGAGTCTAGCCGGGTATTACAGTATTAGAGCTCTAGGTTCATATGGTCGGACCTAGAAAGTGTCGGGCTCATAGATGTCATAGAAGGGCAAGCACATTAGGAAAAATCATGTTCACTAGGATAGGATGTAGAGTCCTGTCTTGACGAATGTATGATGATGTGTAACGCCATGATATTATGCATGTGCATTAATGATATGTTATGCACGTGATTGTTAAGAAACCCAGAGATTTACTGCAACCCAAACACGCAGTGAAAAAATTAAAATCTCTTATTTCCTTCCTTGGATCCGTGTACTTCGTTTAATTCGAAAGGAAGGATAAGCTACTAACCTGTTGGACTTGACGAGAAGATACAATCTCAGACTCAAAGTGCTGCTTTTTCAACGAACAGCCGCTATAGTATCCACATGAACGTCTCTTATCCTTCTAGAGTGCTAGCTCTCTCTGATGGATATACTATTTGTTTCAATCTGCAGCTTCAAAATGAATTCTAAAAAAAAAGTGTCCCCCACAATTCGCAGCAGGAGTTATATACATTTTTTTAAGTCTTTCAGTTTTTCCATCACTTCTTTTCGTAAAAGAGTTGTGTGCATAACCCACTATTACAATCTCACAGATACTCTAATATCTTACGTGATAGTTTATTTTGATAAGGAAAACTGAAGAATCTTTTATCTGTAACAGTTACAGATAGACTGTAGATCTTTTAAATATTATTATCTCATAATAATAATTAATATTAGTAATAATAACATCTTTATTATTATTAATTATACTAATGGGCTTTTAGCCCATTAATATAACACATCAACAACGTTCTTTTGTGTGTGACCCAATAGGCTCATATTAATTGGCAATAGGCCCAGTCCCACAAGACCCATAAATCATAAGCGGCCTCTAACAAGACATTATGACTATCCAAGAATATGTATTAATCTCTTTGTCACACGATATCTAGTTTGAACATAAGTCATGGTCAATGTCAAACTTATAATGTTCAAACTTATGATTTCTCGATCTCTAAGTAGACTGATAAATTCAAATGATATTGATCACACTATCAATTCATTTGAGCACAGCCATTGATCGCGGTTGTCGAGGCCGGTCAAAAATAACCTTTCTGGTTATCAACAATTTACAACTGTAGATAGTGGTGAAAGGATCGAATCCACAGGAAATTGAGAACTTATCTATTTTCCTTATCAAGACCAATAAAATAAACTGAAACGATAATAAATTAAAATGAGATAAAAGACTGAAAGTGGGATCAAATGAGATAAACTGAAAATTGGGATCAAAACTGTCAACAAAATAACAGGGGGGTTTTGAGATTGATTGTAGTAAACTAATAATGAGAATAATAATGAAAAGAAAATAATTAAATAAAAAGTAATCAATAATGAGAAAGCTCTAGTTGAAGTATTGGATCTACTTTAGTTATTGGGATTGATCACATACACTTTGTTCTTTTGGGTTGATTCAATAGATTAGTTATGGAGATGGAAGACGCTTCTCACCACCATGTCTCTCCTTATGATTAAACCAATTAGGGAACATCTTCTAATTAATTACTAATTAACAAATTGCCAAGGAACGTCCTTGGGCCTTAGGCATCAAACAATTTTTAATTGCATGAAGAAATAGAGAGATCCATTCCTAGCTACCCAAACGTATGGAGATAATGCTAGATCATGCAACTTCCTTGATTTTTATGCCAAGTGTTCTTATGTAAAAATAATCTAAGCAATTACGAACTTAAATCATTCAAACTAACAAATAATTATTTTGCAATAAAAAATCAACGTAGATCTCAATAACAAAGTAATATGAAAATTAAGTATGAAATTGCATGAATATTGAACACCCAAAAGTTAAACAATATTTGATCAAGTCTCACAACCCATTAATCAACTAAAGCTTCAACCAATATTCAACTAGATTAAAGAAATCAACCACTCATTAGCTGAATTAAAAACAGAAAAATAAAAGGAAAAAGAAAAGAAGAAGAACCGAAGAGACCGACTTCTGCCTTGCAGAAATTACCGAATTGAAAGCTTAATTTCAATCGTTGGCCACTTAAGGCTCTTTAAATAGGTCCAGAGGTGTGCGCCTTAATTGCCAATTGCTGTCCACGTGTGTTGATGTCCCATGTGCGGGAGAATGGGCGTGAGTGGGCTGCGTGAGTGTTGAGCGTGAGTGGCGGGTCCAAGTGCGGGTCCATGTGTAGGAATGGGCTGCGTGAGCGTTGAGCACGTGAAGTGCTTGGTCCACGGTGAAGTGGTCCCAAGTTGCGCTGAACGGTGAGGTGCTGGCGAGTCCAAGTGCGGGTCCATGTGCCTGGCCCAAGGTGAAGTCCCATGTGCGTGAACTTGGCCCATGTGAAGTCCCATGTGCGTGAACTTGGTCCATGTGCGGGAATGGGCTGTCCAAGTGCGCTTTGAAGATTTAAATTTCAAAATACTTTCCTCATTTAGCTTGACTTGAATCCAACTTGGCAGGCTTGCTCTCTTTTGCTCTAAATAAGGCAGTTTTAGGGGGATTTTCTCCAAATTGTTCTTTTACACCATTTTCTGCAAAATAATATTAAAAGCAATAAATTAAGCAGAAATCATGTAAATATTCATCAATAATATTAATATAAAATGGACTAATTTATGCTCTATCAGCCATGCATTTCTCAATCTCACTTATTGAGGGGCCCAGAAGATATCTCTCTCAAAGAGAGGGACAAATTCTATCTTGATTGTTCAATATCCTCTACATAATTTCTATTATGCTCAATCATAAACTTTATGATTATCCGATTAAAGAGAATGTTTGGTTATGTCAAAACATAACAGTCCTTATGTTGGAAACTATGACAATCTCAAGTTAAAGGATTAAGACATAACTACTTTGAGATTCACTTATGACAATAACCCATATAGTGATCTCAGTGCGGGTCCATCTAATACTTTGTTCTCTAACAAGTATCTATGATTATTGAATTATATCAACATATACATAATCATCTCATGATTATCAATCAATAACCATACTAGTTATATTTTATTATTATCAATATAATAATAAATAACCAGGGATGTTAATTATTATTATGTAACATGCAAACAAATAATAATGATAGTAAAAACCTCTTTTATTAATAACCAAAACGACATACAAAAAAGTCCAAGATAATGGCCTAGGGCAAATACACTAACAGTGATGTGGGTTCATGTGTATCCACATGAACTATATGATGCTAATGTTATGCGATATATGTTGTTTTTCAGAAGACAGGATGCGAGGCTCACGTTGATCTGCACGATTGATCGGAGTTCCCCCTGAGAATGAGAGCATGGATGCCCTTCCTCCTACTGCTCCGTCAAGGGCACGGTCGAGTAGGACCAATAGAGGTGAAACGTCAAGGGACCCTAGAAGGTCTTTTGATGTGAACAGGAGGAGAACAGATTCGGGAAGGATGTCTGCGGATATTAGGGAAATAGTGGAGGATGATCAGAGAAGAGATGGAAGTCTGGCTGTGAGTTGTTCAGGAGAGGGTATGGGAGAATCTGAAGGAGGCGCTCAGGCCTCGGGTTTTGCTTATCCACCTCAGTATCCACCCTACCCACGGGGACCCGGGTATCCGATGGGAGGTCCATCGGATTTCTCTAGCTACCACCCGTACCCCTCACACATGCCCTATCCTCCCTATTACCCACCGTATCCACTTTACCCTATGTTTTCACCTCCACCCTTTTATTACCAGAATCCAGCAAATCCTAATCCAGGGAATGCTGCACCAACTCCTCCCCCAGCAGAACCAGAAATTTTTGAAACTCAACCATCCAAACCTAACCCATCAGCAGGGAGCAAGGTGAAAATGACGGACTATTTGAAGTTGGATGCTCCTAAGTATAAAACAGGTGATGATCCGTTTGAGTACCTCAAGACGGTGATAATGATAACTGATGAATTGGGGGCTAGTGACAGTAGAGCCATTCAGATGGTGGGGTTCACTCTTAAATGGAAGAAGGCAAAGGAGTGGTTCATAAATTATATCGACCCGAGACTGGACAGCCTATCTTGGGAACAGTTTGCAAATGAATTTGCAGGATGGGTTTTTCCTGACAGTTCAACGGAGTTGAAGGTGATAGAGTTTGATCCTTGACCAAGTCGAGAAGGTCCAGCCCGTGACTTTAAACCAGGGCGCTACAAGGAGGCAATCCAGCGGAGGCAACTTGCGCAATGGAAGACATGCTGCAGCTACAGGTGCAACACATACTACCATCTGCACACCGAGACACCTAGTTTGGTCAGCTGTTTGCCTAAACAGTTGCCCAAACAACCACACTAGGGGAGTACTCAGTTTCTCTTAAGCTTTAATATTTCTATTGCATTAAGGACAATGCATGAATTAGGTGTGGGGGTGCATATCTCTAAATTTTGATGCTTCATGCATTCTTTTTTATTTCTTTTTTATCCATTTAAATTTTAATTTTTAATTAGCATACATTAGGTGAAATTTTTTCATTTCTGCTTTCACACAGCCACAATCTTTACACACATGTAGCCACAATTTTTTCTTTTTTCTGTTTTGGTATGCTTTACTCAAACACATAGGCTATGTTGAATGAGCTTTCTTTCCATGACCCCATTGATGTGATGACTCTTTAAACCTAAGCTGAATCAATTACAGTGAGTTGTATTCATTTTTGGAAATTTTCTTTTCAATTGAATCTTTGAACTTGCTATGGTGAAAAATGAATTTCATTACTCATTGAAGAGAATAATAAAATGAAAGATGTGCGAAACAAACATGACTTATTTTAGCAATTGGTGTTGATTTGTCCAAATCATTGAGAAAAGGAAAATTCAGCAAAGGCAAAGACCTCAAAAGCACAAAATAAAAACTATTTCAATGTTCAAAGACTATGAACAAAGCTAGTATCCACTTGAACAGGTGACCAACTTAGTAACCGGGGATGGATATCACAAATATGTAGCTTCGCGTTAAGAAGTTGGTGACTTTTTCAGGTAAGGATAAAAGTGCAAAAAGCTGAATAAAGTGCTTCAAGTAAAGGCAAATCACTTCGAGAGCTAGAAAGAGTCTAAAATAAACAAAGAACATGTGCATGTATAACTAAATCTCTCTATTGAGGAAAACAATTAATAACCATGGTAGGTAAAGGGAAACAAGGAAAGAAGAAAAGTAACCTAGATGCATACACACTTCACTGCAATGCTTCAAAGTAGGGGTCTAGAGTAGAAGCTTACGTGGAAATAAAGGATCAAATAGCAAAGAGAGCTTATTTGACTAAATTTATTTGCTTGAGGACAAGCAAATGGCTAGGTGTGGGGGTATTTGATCAAGCCAAATTTAGACCCATTTTTCATGTTGTTATTAATGTTAATTTACACATTTTCTACCTAATTTTGTAGTTTTGATCTTATTTTGCAGAAAATGGTGTAAAAGGGTAATTTGGTAAAAATGACCTTAAAACTGCTCAAAAGAGAACAAATGAGATCAAGCCTGGTTTGCCCAAGACCGTTTGCCCAAACAAAACTAAAGCAGAGACGCGGAAAATTTAAATTTCAAACTTTCGAAGAAGTCTTTCCCTCCCAAAACATGTGAAGACAACTCAACACTCTATCCCACTTATTTAGGAAGCCAAATCTCAAAAAGATTCAATTACCTTCAAGAAAATCCAACTCTAAATAGGAAAAGAACTCCATCCAAATCAAGAAACTTAGGGCAGCTTATTCAGCTATAAAAAGAGGATCAAACCAGCAACAAAAGTTTTTGAATTTTTGGGGGAGACTGCACCTGCAGCCGCGCGCCACAGTTTTGATGTATCTTCTAAACTTTTTCTCATTGGGTGCCACTCCTGCTTCATAGAAATGCTTACCTTCCTTATTCAGTTTCCCTTTTTTTGTTTATTTATTTATATGTATATATGTATATATATTAGTTCTTCCAATTGAATATAAATTAGGATTTAGCTACAACTTCACATGGTAGGGCTTGGAAGGCATTAATATGATATTGAAGGGAAGCATGGGAATAATTTCTAAAAAATAGAAAGTTTAGAAATTTTGATTTATTCCAAGTTTAAAGACCTTTCTCACAATCACAACCATTCATTGAAATTCATATTGAAATTATAAGGAAAGATTTTGATGATAAGACAACACCATTAACACTTTCGTTTAAAGATTTTCCTTTTTTTTATATTATTATTTATTAAGCTTATGTCTAATTGAATATTGTTGTTACTTGTTAGGTGAACCATGGAGTCACAAAATGGTCAGATGCTCCAAAATAGTACTAGTGATTCCAATCAAACTAGTACTGACGCTTCAACAGAAATAATCACATCATCAAAAGCAAAGAGAAAACCAGTAAAGCCAAGGTTTGTAGTTTGAGAAAACCAGTAAACCAGTAAAACTAGTACAAAATAGGTTTAGCTCCTGGAGGCAAGTCTACTAAAGTCCAGGTACCATTTTGAGTAATAGAATCAATTTTAGCTTTAATTGTTTCTTTCCAAAAAGGAGATTAGGGAGATTTAACAATTTAAGAAAACATAAAGGTTCATTTTCAACAAGATAAGTGTAAAAGTCATTTCTAAAAGAAGTCTCTTTTCTTTATCTTTTACTTCTTAAATCTTCATTATTATTTCCAAAATCATTTTCATAAATATTTTCATTAGGTGCATGGGAAATCTTCTCAACTTTTAAAGGAAAAACATGTTCGAAAAATTTGACATTTTTTATCTCAATTATAGTGTTATAATCAAGCACATCACTTTTCAAAACAAGAAATTTATATGCAGCACTATATTCAGCATAACCTATAAACATGCAATCAGAAGTTTTTGAACCTATTTTTTATTTCTTAGGATCAAAAAGCATTATTTTAGCAAGACACCCCCACACTTTTAAATATTTTAAGTTAGGTGTATAACCTTTCCAAACTTCACAAAGGGTTTTATCAGTTTTCTTATAGGGTATCCTATTTTGTAGATGACAAGCAGATAATAAAGTTTCCCCCCAAAGGTTATTAGGTGAGGAGAAACTTATTAATAAAGCATTCATCATTTTTTTTAATATTCTATTTTTTGTTTTTGCTACTCCATTGGATTCAGGTGAATAAGGTAGAGTAAATTCATGAATTATTTCTTATTTTTCACAAAAGTCATTAAATAAGATATATTCTTCACCTCTATCTGATCTAATCCTTTTTATTTTTCTATTTAATTGATTTTCTACTTCAACTTTATATAATTGAAACATATCAAATGTCTCATCTTTATTTCTAAGCAAATATACTTTAGTATATCTAGAATAGTTATCAATAAAAGTTACATAATATTTTTTACCACCTCTAGTCATAATTTGTTTTAAATCCCCCAAGTCTATGTGTATTAAACCAAACAATTCAGATTCTCTATGTGTAGTGAACATGATTTTTTGGTTGACTTAGATTCTACACAAATCTCACATTTATTTAAATATACATTACTAGTACCAGATATTATACCAAGATATTGCACTTTTTTAATATAAGAAGTACTAATGTGTCCTAATCTAACATGCCATAAATCAAAAGAATCAAGCAAGTAAGCAGAAGAAAATGCATTTTCATTTGTTATTGCAGAAATATTGAGAACAAAGAGTCCTTGATTATAATAACATTTTTCAATAAAAATATCATTTTTAGTCAGTACAATTTTGCCTGACTCGCCAACTTTTCCCAATAGAGCTATAGAAATTAAATTAGCTCTCATATTAAGTACATGAAGTACTTCATTAAGTGCCAAGATCTTGCAAGATATGAGTTTAAAAAGAACTTTCCATTTACTAAGTGTAATACCCGGCTAGACTCCGGCACTGGAATTCCTACCGTCCGGCGGAATCTTGGATATTGGAACTCTCTAGAAGGGTAAAGCATGTGTTTTCTAAAATGTTTTCACTTGATTTTATGGTTTTAATAGAAAAGAAATTGAGTTTCGAAAAGAATAGGCCAAGGAGGAAGGACCCAGGTTCGCCGCTGAACCTTAAGTTCGGCCGCCGAACATGGGGCTGTTTCGGGAGTGCTTTAGGCCTCCGAAAGCTTTGAGGGCACAAACCAGGTTCGACCGTCGAACCTCAAGTTCGGCCACCAAACATGGGATAGTTTAGGAGGCACGTTAGGCTGCCGAAGTTGGTGAAGTTGCGGAAGTAGCTTAGGCCGCCGAAGGTGGTTGACTGGCCACCTATAAAAGGCCCTCAGACCGAAAATGGGCGAGTTTTCTCCCCATTCTCGAGCTCAGGTGTGTTCATGCTCTCATTTGGCTGATTTCATGTTTTTCCTTCAATCTCCCAAGGTTTTTATAAGTTTTATGGTTGTCTTGAAGAGTTTTAAAGCTTAGATCGAAGTTTTGGAGCTTGGAGATCTTTGGAGCTTGGATTCTCCATATCTTCAAGTTAGGATCGTACCAACCCTCGATCTTCAAGAGGTAAGTGTAGATCCTTGCTTTCCTTTATGTTTAATAAAGTTTTAAGTAAGTTTTAAGTAAGTTTTAATACTTGAGTATGGGTAGATATGCATGTTAGGGTTTATGCGGGTTTTATGCCCAATGTATGTTTATGTGATGTTATGTTGAGAGGTTTAAGCTAGTTTGTGCCCTATATGCATGTGGGAGTGTGTTTGCATGTTTGGGTGAGAGCATGTGAGGTTTTGGGTGGTTTGGAGGTTGGTTTTGCTTGCGACAGATTCGGACCTGCTGTTCAGAGGGGATCAGGTTCAGCCGCTGAAGGTATGTTCGGCTGCCGAACCTGCATGGAAGGCAGCTATGGCCACCTAACGTGCCCCCGAAGGCCAGGACTTTCGGATCTGTGAGAGGCTTCGGCCGCCGAACCTGCCGCCGAAGGTGCCTGACTTTCGGCTCTGGAAGGACTTTCGGCCGCCGAAAGTGCCCCCGAACCTGCATGGCTTTCGGCTCTGGAAGGGACGTTCGGCCGTCGAAGGTGCCGCCGAAAGTACCCTGTCCAGCCTTTTCATGGTTGTTTTCTATGCATGTTTTGAGATTGTTTGAGGGGGTTTTTGGGGAGTTATTTATGAGTTGTTTAGAGTCTTGTTAGATTGTGTTTGGCACCTCATTTGAGTCCACATGTGTAGGATCGGACCTGAGGGACAGAGGAGGCCAGCAGTGTTAGCTGTTGCAGAGTCAGTCCAGCGTCTGCCAGAGGTGAGTAGAACTAACTCAAATATTTTAAGCATGTTTCACACATCATGAATACCATGTATATGTAGTAGGTTGCTTGCATCAGAAATCACAAATGTGCTGCATTGCATAATTTGCTGTTGATGTGGATGGACCAAGGCGACCCCAATAGCCCTAGCTATGATATGTTACAGAAGTCCTGAGGAGCCCCTTTGAGGGCCGGGCATAATGAAGTCCTGAGGAGCCCGAAGGGCTGGGCACCATGTTATGTTACAGAAGTTCTGAGGAGCTCCTTTGAGGGCCGGGCACCATGATATGTTACAGACAGAGGGAGTTTTGGTGGTCATGTCCATCCGTTATGTGAAATGTTTGTGCTGTGACGCATTCCATGAAAGCATATGATTTATTATTGATTTCCACGTTCTGCTCACTGGGCTTTTTAGCTCACCCCTCTCCCCTAACCCCAGGTTTGCAGGTCAGAGGTAGTTCAGGAAGACGTCAAGGGTAATGTCAAGCTTATGTAATAGATTAGTGTTTTAGTGTGGACATGTAATGTAAATTGATAAAATGTATTGCAAGATAATGTAACGTAAGGTAACATAAAGTAGAGTTATGTTATGGATTAGTATTGTGCTTGGCCCTAAGGCTTGGTTAGTCCCTTTTTGTACATGAAGTATGGTATGTTTTAATGTTGAGTTAAGTTTGAACCAAACTGGTGGCATGTGTTGTTTACCACGCTAGAGTATTTGATGAGGACTCTAGTGGTGGTTTTTATGTTTATGGTTTGATGCATACACATGTTAGGTTTTGGTTCATCGGATGTGATCCAAGCTTGATGTATGTTATGTTGACCCAGCTAGAGCAATTGATGAGGGCTCTAGTATGGGGTTCTTTTATGTTTCCAATTATGTAGCATACAGGTCGAGCTCGGTATATACATCAGATGTTTAAGTTTTTATGTTAATGTTTTGATCATGTATGGGATTTGACCAAGTGATAGGATGTATGTTAGGCTTACTACGGGTCCCGGCAGCCTTAAGCCGATCTAGATCCTAGCACCGGTAGTGGTCCGGTTTCCGGCTCGTTACACTAAGAACTTTCCCTTTACCAAGAATATTTATAGTCTTAGAATCACCTAAATACACATATTCTTCTCCTTCCCCCACTGTAATGTAGGAGGTAAACGTATTTCTGTTTATACATATATGCTTAGTAGCACCAGAGTCTACTACCCATTCTTGCATATTAGCTACAAGAAAAGTTTGAGAAATGACCGCAGCAATAATATCATCTCCTTCAACTAAATTCACTTTTGGTTTAGGAGGATTGTAATTTATCACTCTTTTCCTGCACTGAGGTGCATGATGATCCGACTTACCACATACAAAATAATGTCCTTTTTTTTTTAAGTGAGATTATTAAACTTAGGTTTGTAATCAGATTTCTTATTTTCGTACCTGTTATTTGATTTGTGCACTTTTCCTTATAGCCAGCTTTTCCTTGTAGCCAGCTCTTTACCTTCTGCAGCTTTAAGTTCCCTCCTGCTTGTATCTTCAATTTTCAAGATGTCAGAAAAAGATTTGGCATATGGAACAGCAAGCAGAAGAGGCCCACTATTTACAGTAGTAGGAAGTGCGATGTAAATACCAAGTTTTAAATAGTCTAAGTATAAAGCGATTAAGGTAAATGTAAGATTTTAAACCAAAATTTTAGAAAAGTCTCATCTGTTCCATCAACATTTCAACCTGTAGCATATATGAAAAACACATGCAAAATTATCAACTGTTATTTAACATCTTACTATTCTTTGATTTACATGTAGTCTCACAATTTCATTAATGTACAATTCTGCATACTTTTCTAATGTATAATCCATTCTGATTGGCAAGAAATACACTCTGTTCCGGATGCACTACCACTGTGTCCAGTTTAGGTTCACTTGCAATTTTCATCATCTTACCTACATATTCCGAATTTGGTCAATTCATGATATGTCTAAAAGATATAGTTTGTGACAGACCTTGCTTTATCTACACTTGATAGGGTAAGGGGTGTTACAATTAGTGGTATTAGAGCCTGGTGTAGGCGATTCTAGGTCATAGTATGTATGTGTATATGTGTCATATATATACATGCCAAAATGAGTTACAGCTATGATATGGTTCTGATGTGGGCATGTACATATATGACACATATACACATACATACTATGACCTAGAATCGCCTAAACCTTTGCTCTGATACCACTAATTGTAACACCCCTTACCTTATCAAGTGTAGATAAAGCATGGTCTGTTATAAATTATACCTTTTAGACATATCAAGACTAAACAATTTCCTTTATCTGTAAATACCAAGTTTTAGATAGTCCAAGTATAAAGCGATTAAGGTAAATGTAAGATTTTAAACTAAAATTTTAGCAAAGTCTCATCTGTTCCATCAACATTTCAACCTGTAGCATATATGAAAAACACAAGCAAAATTATCAATTGTTATTTCACATCTTACTATTCTTTGATTTACATAACCATCATAACTTACTCTATTTAATATGTACATGCCAAAATAAAACGATACTATGACTCAAAGACTCAAAACAACTAGCTATGATAATGGCCTTAATATCTGATGTAGATCTCTGATGAACTTCACGTGCCTACTTTATCTACAACCTGCGTGAGGTAAAAACCCACACGCTGAGCTAATGCTCAGTGGGTGATAGCAAACAAATAACAAAATAGAGCAAACAAGTTCACGTATACAGATAATCAGGTAAACAATTACAATCTAGTCAAATGTTGTTAATATGATACAAAGCATACTTGTCAACTTCTAAGTATAAAATATGAGTACCATATGTATCCTTATGCACAACAAGAATTTCCTTCATATTCGATAAAAATATCTTCTTTTTCCTTTATTGCACATTTTCTATTTATAGCAAATCACCATAGCTTAGTGCATGTAATAGATGCAGACATGTTAACATGGTAGGATCGACTATGTAGATAAGGAGTTATAATGGTAGGCATAAGGTGCCGAACGGTAGGCTCAGAGGCCAAAACTATGATAGCAGGGCTCTGTGGCCGTGCTTTTGAGGTACCTGATATGTAACCTCATATATATATATATCATGTATCGGTAGCAGTACTGCGAACTCTGTATATTTATATGGCATGCCATACCCTTAAGCTAACCTCGACTCCTATTACGTTTACCAGGGCTAAGTATCATGAATTCAGTGTAAATGCATATCATTTGAAGCTATTTTTATTCATGGCAAATAGTGCAAAACTCATGGCAAATAGTACAAAACTTTGTCAACATAACGTTCGAATTTGAGAAAACCGCATTCTGCCATATATTGCATAAACTTTTGAAGTAATTTAGAGTTACAATTTGATTTTAATTTCTCATAAAAAATGTACATTTATGTCTTATCTTTCCAACAAGGTATAATTCATGAAAATCTGATCACTCTAGTTTAAGTTATGAATTTTTCTTTACAATCTGCTCAATAAGGCCTTAATCAGTCTAGTATTGGTACTTGTTTATAGTATCAAAAAACATATCTGATTCATGCATTTTCATACAAATTCAAGCTTAAGTATCTTCTATAAAGTTTTAGGTATACTTCTTAAGATTTATTTGGCACTAGTCTTAACAAATTTTACTGAGTACATGTAATACCCGGCTAGACTCCGGTATCGGCATTCCAACCGTCCGGTGGAATCTCCGATGTCGGAAGCCTCTAGTAGGGTGGAAACATGTTTTCATAAAATGTTTTAAGGTATTTCATGATTTTAAGTATAAAAAAATTAAATGAGTTTTGCATGAAAAGTCTTTGGAGGAAAACCCAGGTTCGGCCGCCGAAAGTCAAGTTCGGCCGCCGAACATGCATGCGTTTTGGAGGCACGCTAGGCCCCCGAAAGCATGAGTGAGGGAAGTTCAGGTTCGGCCGCCGAAAGTCAAGTTCGGCCGCCGAACATGGCATGCATGCGGAGGCAAGTTCGGCCCCCGAACGTGGCCTGGCCAGCCACCTATAAAAGGGTCACTTAGCCGAAATGGGCGAGCTTTCTCCCATTTTCGGCCACAGCTAGCTTCCGACCTCCCTCTCCCCAGATCTAGTGTTCTTCCTTCAAATCCCCACCATTTTCTTGAGTTTTAAGCTTGCATTGAAGGTTTTGAACTTTTGAAACAAGTTTTGGAGCTTTGGGAACTCAGGAGCTCATTTTCGTGGATCTCCAAGTTTAGGTCGTCTTCCTCTCGATCTTCAAGAGGTAAGGGCCGATCTTAAGCTCCTTATGTGTTTTAAGTAAGTTTTAAGTTGTTTTATGGGTAGAGATGCATGTTTAGGCTTGTTGATGAGTTTATGGGTTTTGATGATGATTTGAGCAATGTATGTTGTTTTTGTGTGTTTGAAGTGTTGTAGTTGGGGTATTTGTTAGTTTGAGACCCCTAGGTGTGATGTATGGTGTTTATGCATGTTTTAGAACAAGTTTATGCATGATTTGAGAGTTGGGAGGCAAATGTGCTTAAGGGAGCCAAGTTTCTGCCCTTTGGCAGAAACCAGGTTCGGCAGCCGAAGGGAGTTTCGGCCGCCGAACATGGCTTGAGAGGCAGCTTTAGGCTGCCGAAGCTTGCCCCCGAAAGTTGGAGTTTCGGCTCTGTCCAAGACTTTCGGCCGCCGAAGGTGCCGCTGAACATGCATGAGTTTCGCCTCTGTTTGGGAGTTTCGGCCGCCGAAGGTGCCGCCGAACCTGCCTGACTTTCGTCTCTGGAGGGACTTCCGGCCGCCGAAGGTGCCGCCGAAAGTGCCCTGTCCAGCCTTTTCTTGCATGTTTCCTAGGAGTGTTTTGAGGTGTTTTTAGGAGGTTTTTGGGGGTATGTTTAGAGTTATGTTCTTGTTGTTTGGTGCCTCATTTGAGTCCACCTGTGTAGGTTCGGACCCGAGGAACCGAGACCCCCGGTTGTGAGATAGTCGTTCAGAGTTCGTTGTTAAAGCTTCAGTCACCAGGTGAGTGGAACAATCCCCTTAAGTTTTAAAATAAATGAGTAAATGAATAAATGAATGAATCATAAAGCATTGCCCATGCATCATTATGCCATGCAATATTTCAGGATGTTTGCATTAGAATTCACGAATATGCTGCATTGCATAAATTGATGTTGATGTGGATGGTTGTTGGGTGATCCATAGTCCTCTGATGTTATGTTATGATGATATGTTATGGAAGACCAGCGAGGCCCATTCTACGCCCCTGGCACTATGTAAGAGAAAGACCAGTGAGGCCCATTCTACGCCCCTGGCACTTTGGAAAGCTATGTTATGTAAGAGAAAGTCCAGTGAGGCCCATTCTACGCCCCTGGCATTTGGAGATGTTGAGGACTAATGGTGACAATACCATCCTTTATGTGATTAGCTGTGATGTGTTGCATTTCATGAAAGCATGAATAAGAAAAAGAAAGAAAAAGTTAAATAATATGATAAGATAATAATAATAAAATGAATAATAATATACCTAAAAATGGAGGAATTAAAGCAAATGTTTTTAGTTTCTGCTCATTGGGCTTTATAGCTCACCCCCTCTCCCCTAACCCCAGTCTTGCAGGTGCAGAGTAGATAGAGCAGTCAGCAGAGTAAGAGAAGTTTATGTAATAGTTTAGCTGTGGACATGGTTTGTTGGTAATGTAAAAGTATGAGATGTAATGTAATGTAAGTTTGATAATGTGCTTGACTAGAGTCTGTTGTATTCCCTGTACACATGGTCTTGTATGAGATATAATGTTTTTATGATGCTTATGTAATCCAAGCCTATGTTATGTTATGTTACCCCATTGGAGTATTTGATGAGGACTCCAATGAGAGGTTTATGTTATGTTTGTGCATGCACAGGCTAGGCTTGGCAAAGAAATGTTGGAATGAAAGAAAAGTTTTAAATTTTTATGTATGTTGTTGACCATGTATGGGATTAAACAGGTTCACAGGATGTATGTTTGGCTTGCTACGGGTTCTGGCAGCCTTAAGCCGACCTGAATCCTAGCGCCGGTAGCGGTCCGGTTTCCGGGGCGTTACAGAGTGGTATCAGAGCTTGAGGTTCATATGGTCGGACCTAGAGTGTCGGGCTCATAGATGTGATAGAAAGTCAAGCACAATAGGAAATCATGTCCACTAGGATAGGATGTAGAGTCCTGTCTAGAATGAAAGTATGATATGCCATGAGATATGCTATGTATATGATGTGGGTTCATGTGTTTCCACGTGAACCATTGGATGCTAATGTTTTGTTATCTGTGCTGTTTTCAGTAAACAGAATGCGAGGAACTCGTCGATCAGCTAGATTGACCAGAGTACCACCGGAGGATGAGGGCACGAGCGCCCGTCCTCCAGCATTGCCAAGGGCAATGTCAAGTAGGTCCAACAGGGACAGAGTAGTGGGAGACCCTAGAAGATCTCTGGATCTGGGTAGAAACAGATCAATAAGAGGAACGGTTCAAGGAGGCAGGTCAGTGGATGTGGGAGAAGAGATGGATGTGGACCAGAGGAAGGATGGTAGTCTTGGTGTGAGCATGCCAGAAGAGGGCATGGGTGAGTCTCAGGGAGGCACTCAGGCCTCGGGGTTTGTTCCGCCACCCCAGTACCCACCTTTTTCACCATACCCCGGGTATTCGATGGGAGGTACATCGGATTACCCCAGTTTTAATCCTTACCCTTCTCACATGCCATACCCACCCTTCTACCCACAGTATCCACAGTACCCTATGTACCCACCTCCATCCCTCCATCCAGGCACAGCAAACCCTATCCCAGGGGATGCCGCACCTCCACCACCAGCAGAAACCGCAGTTACAGAAACCCAAAGACCTCAACCTACCTCATCTGGAGGGAGCAAGGCTAAGATGACCGACTATATGAAGTTGGGTGCTCCCCAGTTTGATACCGGTGATGATCCGTTTGTGTACCTGGAGAAGGTCAAAACAATTACAGATGAGATAGGGGCTGATAACAGTAGAGCCATTCAGATGGCTGGTTTCACTCTGAAATGTAAGAAGGCACGAGAGTGGTTCAAGAACTATGTGAAACCAAAGGTGGACAGTTTGTCATGGGAGGAGTTTGCGAATGAGTTCGCAGGATGGGCTTTCCCTGACAGTTCCAGGGAGCTGAAGGTGATTGAGTTTGAACAGCTGAAGCAGACAGATGAGATGGGTGTCGATGAGTACACCGATAGATTCTTAGAGTTGTTGCCGTTTGCTGGGCAACATCTGGACACAGATCCGAAGAAGTCGAGGAGGTATATCATGAGGCTCAATTCCAGGTATTCCTCTTTGATTCAGTCAGCTGATAGAGAAAGTTTCCATGCCATTATAGACATGGCCAGGAGAATGGAGGCTAGTGCCGTAATAGAGGGAAAAGTCAAGCAGTCAGTGGCACAGCCTTCTGGTTCTAAGACCCCAGGTGGGGGAAGGATAGACCCTTCATCCTTGAGTTCAGCTAGTAAAAAGTGGAGCAGTACCACTAAGAAACCAAAGAAGAATAAGTTCTGGAGCAAGATCAAATCAGGTCTGGGATTAGGAGGTGGCTCAAGCTCTGGTGCTGATAATGCAGTGTGTGCAAGGTGTGGTAAGCTACACAGGGGGGTATGCCGGTTTGGGACGACAGCCTGGTACAGGTGTGGACAAGAGGGACACATGTCTTGGGAATGTCCGAGAGCAGTTCCGACGGCACAGCCCCAGCAGACAACTTCGGGTAGCGTAGCACAGCCAGCAGCTTCAGCCGCAACACAGGCTAGTGGCAGAGGCCGAGGGAGAGGGTCAGCCTCTTCTTCGTCAGTTTACAGAGGGGAAGGTCCGTCAGCTCCAGCACGGATCTTCACAATGACGCAGCAGGAGGCAAACGCATCCAACACCGTGGTGTCAGGTAATATCATCATTGGTTGTTCAGATGTTTATGCCTTAATGGACCCGGGTGCATCCCATTCTTTTGTTTCTCCGAGAGCAGTCGAGAGGTTGGGTTTGATGGTCTCTGGGTTAGAGTGTCCCCTATGGGTCAGCGGACCCAAATGTGACCCGTCAGTGGCAGAGTCAGTCTGCCAGTACAGTCCAGTTTTCATAGAGGGAAGATGCCTATCCGCCGACCTAGTGGTTCTAGACTTGACAGATTTTGACGTCATTCTAGGGATGGATTGGCTATCTACCCATGGTGCTACCTTGGATTGCAGAGACAAGGTAGTTAAGTTCAGATGTCAGGATGGGTCAGAGGTTGTCTTTAGAGGAGACAGGGGGAGTACACCTAGAGGTTTGATATCAGCCCTACAGGCTCGTAGGCTGCTCAGGAGGGGTTGTCAGGGTTATCTAGCTCATGTGAGAGAGCTAGACAGAGATGTCAGAGAGCCCGCCTCGGTGCTTGTGGTTAGAGAGTTCTTAGATGTTTTCCCAGACGAGCTGCCAGGTTTACCGCCTCCTAGGGAGATAGAGTTCGAAATAGAACTGATGCCAGGAACCAGACCGATCTCTATCCCTCCCAACAGGATGGCGCCAGCAGAGCTGAAAGAGCTTAAAGAACAGTTGCAAGAGCTGGTAGACAAGGGCTTCATCCGACCGAGTACCTCACCCTGGGGTGCTCCAGTGTTGTTCGTGAAAAAGAAGGATGGATCCCTCAGACTTTGTATCGACTATAGACAGTTGAACAAGGTTACTACTAAGAACAAGTACCCGTTGCCTAGGATCGATGATCTATTCGACCAGCTAGCCGGAGCAGGTTGTTTCTCCAAAATAGATCTGAGATCTGGGTATCATCAGCTGAGGATCAGAGATGAAGATGTGCCAAAGACAGCATTCAGGACCAGATATGGGCATTTTGAGTTCCTAGTGATGCCGTTCGGGTTAACAAACGCCCCTGCAGCATTCATGGATCTCATGAACAGAGTATTTAGCCAATACCTGGATCACTTCGTTATTGTCTTCATAGATGATATCTTAGTGTATTCCAGGAATGCAGAAGAGCATGCCCATCATCTGCGGTTGGTCTTGCAGACTTTGAGGGAACATGGCTTGTATGCCAAGTTCTCTAAATGTGAATTCTGGCTGAGGAGCATTTCGTTCTTGGGGCATGTAGTGTCAGAGAATGGTATAGAGGTGGACCCCAAGAAGACAGAAACTGTGGCTAACTGGCCTAGACCCACGTCAGTGACAGAGATTAGAAGTTTCTTGGGTTTAGCAGGTTACTACAGGAGGTTCGTTCAGGACTTCTCAAAGATAGCAGCTCCTCTGACCAGGTTAACCAGGAAGAATCAGAAGTTTCTGTGGACCGACCAGTGCGAAGAGAGTTTTGAAGAACTTAAGAAGAGGTTGACTTCAGCACCAGTTTTAGCTCTGCCATCTAGTGATGAGGACTTTACAGTCTTTTGTGATGCGTCCCGTGTGGGACTGGGTTGTGTACTAATGCAGAATGAGAGGGTGATTGCTTATGCTTCTAGGCAGCTGAAGAAGCACGAGTTGAATTACCCCACACACGACCTAGAGATGGCAGCAGTAATCTTTGCACTCAAGATGTGGAGGCACTACCTCTATGGGGTAAAATGTGAGATCTTTACAGATCATAAGAGCCTGCAGTACATCCTGAGTCAAAGAGATTTGAATTTGAGACAGAGAAGATGGGTAGAACTGCTCAGTGACTACGATTGCAAAATCCAGTATCATCCGGGTAAGGCTAATGTTGTAGCTGATGCCTTAAGCCGGAAATCACTCGGCAGTCTATCCCACATCACAGCAGAACGAAGACCAGTAGTAAAGGAGTTCTACAAGCTCATCGAAGAAGGGCTACAGTTAGAGTTGTCGGGTACAGGTGCCTTGTTGGCTCAGATGAAAGTGACACCCGTGTTCCTTGAGCAAGTCGCTCAGAAACAGCATGAGGACCCCGAGTTAGTGAAGATTGCCAGGACTGTTCAGTCAGGCAAGAATAATGAGTTCAGATTTGACAACAAGGGGATCCTCCGCTATGGGAGTCGATTATGTGTACCAGATGACATAGGGCTAAAAGGAGACATTATGAGAGAGGCTCATAATGCAAGATACAGCATTCACCCTGGAGCCACCAAGATGTATCAAAATTTGAAGAAAGTTTATTGGTGGCCAGCGATGAAGAAAGAAGTGGCACAGTTCGTGTCAGCCTGCGAAGTGTGTCAGAGGGTGAAGCTGGAACATCAGAAGCCAGCTGGAATGCTTAACCCGCTACCGATTCCAGAATGGAAATGGGAAAACATAGCTATGGACTTCGTAGTAGGGTTACCGGCGACGTCCAACAGAGTGGACTCCATATGGGTGATTGTGGACAGACTCACCAAATCTGCTCACTTCATCCCTGTCAGGAGTGGCTACTCTGTGGACAAGTTGGCGCAGGTGTATGTGGATGAGATTGTCAGGCTGCATGGGGTTCATGTTTCAATAGTGTCAGATAGAGGGCCCCAGTTCACCTCTAGGTTTTGGCGGAGTCTGCAGAATGCCATGGGTACTAGGTTAGACTTCAGTACTGCCTTCCACCCCCAGACTGATGGACAGTCAGAAAGGACCATCCAGACTATAGAGGATATGCTTAGGATGTGTGTGCTGGACTTTGGCGGTTCTTGGAGGCAGCATCTATCTTTGGTGGAGTTTGCCTACAACAACAGCCATCATGCTAGCATCGGGATGGCTCCATATGAAGCTTTGTACGGAAGGAAGTGCAGATCACCTGTTTGCTGGGAGGAAGTTGGAGAGAAGGCCTTGGCAGGGCCTGAGCTAGTAGAGATTACCAGCAGGGTGGTACCCATAATCAGAGAGAGAATCAAGACTGTTGCAAGCAGACAGAAGAGTTATGCAGACATCCGCAGAAGACTAGTAGAGTTTCAGGAGGGGGATCTGGTATTGCTCAAGGTGTCTCCAATGAAGGGAGTGGTTCGCTTCGGGAAGAAAGGTAAACTAGCCCCACGATACATCGGACCCTTTGAAATCTTGCAAAAGATTGGGAATGTGTCGTACAAGCTGGATTTACCTGCTTCAATGGAAAGGATCCATCCGGTTTTCCATGTTTCCATGTTGAGGAAGTTTGTGTCAGATCCGAGCAAGGTTCTTAGTGAGCCTGATGTGGAGGTCCAAGAGGATCTCACCTATGTTGAACAGCCAGTACGGATCATAGACACCCAGATTAGAAAGTTAAGAAACAAGGAAATCCAGATGGTGAAAGTCCTGTGGAACCACCACAACTTAGAAGAATGCACTTGGGAGACACGAGAGTCTATGCTCCAGCAGTACCCTCATCTTTTTTAAGGTTAGATCCCTATGTGTTGATATGCTATGTATGTTATATGTTTGCATGTTATGTGTTGTTTGGTGAACATTCGGGGACGAATGTTCTTAAGGGGGGGAGAATGTAATACCCGGCTAGACTTCGGTATCGGCATTCCAACCGTCCGGTGGAATCTCCGATGTCGGAAGCCTCTAGTAGGGTGGAAACATGTTTTCATAAAATGTTTTAAGGTATTTCATGATTTTAAGTATAAAAAAATTAAATGAGTTTTGCATGAAAAGTCTTTGGAGGAAAACCCAGGTTCGGCCGCCGAAAGTCAAGTTCGGCCGCCGAACATGCATGCGTTTTGGAGGCACGCTAGGCCCCCGAAAGCATGAGTGAGGGAAGTTCAGGTTCGGCCGCCGAAAGTCAAGTTCGGCCGCCGAACATGGCATGCATGCGGAGGCAAGTTCGGCCCCCGAACGTGGCCTGGCCAGCCACCTATAAAAGGGTCACTTAGCCGAAATGGGCGAGCTTTCTCCCATTTTCGGCCACAACTAGCTTCCGACCTCCCTCTCCCCAGATCTAGTGTTCTTCCTTCAAATCCCCACCATTTTCTTGAGTTTTAAGCTTGCATTGAAGGTTTTGAACTTTTGAAACAAGTTTTGGAGCTTTGGGAACTCAGGAGCTCATTTTCGTGGATCTCCAAGTTTAGGTCGTCTTCCTCTCAATCTTCAAGAGGTAAGGGCCGATCTTAAGCTCCTTATGTGTTTTAAGTAAGTTTTAAGTTGTTTTATGGGTAGAGATGCATGTTTAGGCTTGTTGATGAGTTTATGGGTTTTGATGATGATTTGAGCAATGTATGTTGTTTTTGTGTGTTTGAAGTGTTGTAGTTGGGGTATTTGTTAGTTTGAGACCCCTAGGTGTGATGTATGGTGTTTATGCATGTTTTAGAACAAGTTTATGCATGATTTGAGAGTTGGGAGGCAAATGTGCTTAAGGGAGCCAAGTTTCTGCCCTTTGGCAGAAACCAGGTTCAGCAGCCGAAGGGAGTTTCGGCCGCCGAACATGGCTTGAGAGGCAGCTTTAGGCTACCGAAGCTTGCCCCCGAAAGTTGGAGTTTCGGCTCTGTCCGAGACTTTCGGCCGCCGAAGGTGCCGCCGAACATGCATGAGTTTCGCCTCTGTCTGGGAGTTTCGGCCGCCGAAGGTGCCGCCGAACCTGCCTGACTTTCGTCTCTGGAAGGACTTCCGGCCGCCGAAGGTGCCGCCGAAAGTGCCCTGTCCAGCCTTTTCTTGCATGTTTCCTAGGAGTGTTTTGAGGTGTTTTTAGGAGGTTTTTGGGGGTATGTTTAGAGTTATGTTCTTGTTGTTTGGTGCCTCATTTGAGTCCACCTGTGTAGGTTCGGACCCGAGGAACCGAGACCCCCGGTTGTGAGATAGTCGTTCAGAGTTCGTTGTTAAAGCTTCAGTCACCAGGTGAGTGGAACAATCCCCTTAAGTTTTAAAATAAATGAGTAAATGAATAAATGAATGAATCATAAAGCATTGCCCATGCATCATTATGCCATGCAATATTTCAGGATGTTTGCATTAGAATTCATGAATATGCTGCATTGCATAAATTGATGTTGATGTGGATGGTTGTTGGGTGATCCATAGTCCTCTGATGTTATGTTATGATGATATGTTATGGAAGACCAGCGAGGCCCATTCTACACCCCTGGCACTATGTAAGAGAAAGACCAGTGAGGCCCATTCTACGCCCCTGGCACTTTGGAAAGCTATGTTATGTAAGAGAAAGTCCAGTGAGGCCCATTCTACGCCCCTGGCATTTGGAGATGTTGAGGACTAATGGTGACAATACCATCCTTTATGTGATTAGCTGTGATGTGTTGCATTTCATGAAAGCATGAATAAGAAAAAGAAAGAAAAAGTTAAATAATATGATAAGATAATAATAATAAAATGAATAATAATATACCTAAAAATGGAGGAATTAAAGCAAATGTTTTTAGTTTCTGCTCATTGGGCTTTATAGCTCACCCCCTCTCCCCTAACCCCAGTCTTGCAGGTGCAGAGTAGATAGAGCAGTCAGCAGAGTAAGAGAAGTTTATGTAATAGTTTAGCTGTGGACATGGTTTGTTGGTAATGTAAAAGTATGAGATGTAATGTAATGTAAGTTTGATAATGTGCTTGACTAGAGTCTGTTGTATTCCCTGTACACATGGTCTTGTATGAGATATAATGTTTTTATGATGCTTATGTAATCCAAGCCTATGTTATGTTATGTTACCCCATTGGAGTATTTGATGAGGACTCCAATGAGAGGTTTATGTTATGTTTGTGCATGCACAGGCTAGGCTTGGCAAAGAAATGTTGGAATGAAAGAAAAGTTTTAAATTTTTATGTATGTTGTTGACCATGTATGGGATTAAACAGGTTCACAGGATGTATGTTTGGCTTGCTACGGGTTCTGGCGGCCTTAAGCCGACCTGAATCCTAGCGCCGGTAGCGGTCTGGTTTCCGGGGCGTTACAGTACATAATTAGTTATGGTATAATTAATACACTCTATTCCGAATGTACTACCACTGTGTCCAGTTTAGGTTCACTTGCAATTTTCATCATCTTACCTACAGATTCCGAATTTGGTCAATTCATGACAGTTTTAACTCTTTGTCTCAGCTTTCATTTGGTATATCTTAGGCCTAATTTCAATAAATACACAATAAGTTATGAAATTGTTAACATAAGCTGCCCTATTACAACCTATTCTGCCAGGTTTACACTTTTAGCTCTCATGTTAAATTTCTTTACTCTAAGCCTTTCAAACATCATTTTAACATGCATATAACATATTTATACAATCAAAGCAACATTTCCAGCAAGTAAAATCAACCCCTAATTTCACTTATTCATGGCAGAATCAAAGGAAAACAGAAAATTATACAAACACCAAACATTTCTTGAATTTCTCTTCCTTTTCCACTTCTACTCTCTAGCTATTTCCTTTCCCTTGGATGTTCCTTCACCTAGGTCAATTTATATCTTAGGGAATGATTGAATAAATTGTAAATTAAAGCTTTATAATTCAAATTCATGCATGAAGAAATGAGAAGATGTCATTTCCTAAACATTTCTAAGCTCACCTTTGATTTTCAAGCTTGATATATATGGAACCCTAAACTTTTCTTCTTCAATTCTTTCAATATATGGCTGTTCATTTAGTTCTTGGTCTTAGGGTAAATTTTGGTTAAAGGAAAAAGTTATTTTGGTGAGGTTTTAGCTTGGCTTTGGTGGGAGAAAGAAAAGCAAAATTTCTTCTTTGAAAATGGAGTGACCTACGGCAATGAGGTGGTGGAGAAGATAACCCACCTTTTTCACTTTGCTTTATCATTTCTTTCATGCATAGCTAGGTGACACATGGTGGGTAATCTGAATTTTATCTTTTAACTTTCCATATTCACACTTTAACCTACTAAACTCTTTTCTATGTTTCAATTTAGTTTTCAAACTTTCAATAATCATAGATTGACCTACTAAATTATGCTTTTAGCCTTTAGAAGTCCTTTTCACTTAAGCAAGCATGACGGATTTAAACAAGCACCTCAAGCAAGCACGTCGGGAAACCTTAACCACCTCCCGAAAGTGACTCATTCCGGACTTGCTACTCACACTGTCTACTTTATTTCTGGATACGTCTGTTTCTTTATTTGAGTTTTCTATGATTCAGTTATTAGCAGCTTAGAGTTATGCTAGCACCTCCCCTAAGTAGCTCGGGGTAAGCTAACACCTCCACTTATGCCACTTACTCTAGTAGTGAAATAGCCTAACCCATACCTAGTGATGTCACTACTCTAGCTATGAGTTTGAGGATGTTACATGTGGCGACAGGAAGCACAGCAGAAGCAGAGGTAGTGACAATGTTATTGGAAGTAGGCAATGCAGAGCAGAGGTAGTGACAATGTTTGGTTCCATTTGTATAAAGTTATAAATCTTTAAGATTATTGGAAAAATAGAATAAAATAATAAAACCTGAGTCGTGTTGGACACTATCCTTAAGGATTTATTTTGTAATCCCCCAGGATTAAACAGGTTCTTCTGGAATTTAATTTTCAAGATTAGGACAACAAGAATTTATCTCTAATTTATAATCCAGCAGAAAATATAGAGAAGAGAAAGAATATACAAAAATGGGAATGCCTTTGAATATACAAAAATGGGAATGCCTTTCTTTGTAAAGATGGAGGCTATTTATAGTGGAAAAAGTGGTCGTTGTAAGCGGTTATAAAAATATTGAGATAATATAATAAAATCATAACGGTCAGATTTAATGTTAGATTTAAATATCAAACCTGCAACAGCAAAAAAATCTCATAAATAAAATCTTCAACGACCATAAAATCTTTAACAACCATAAAATTTTCAACGATCATAAAATCTTTAATGACCATAAAATCTTTTGAAATCTAAACTAATTTTACAACACTATCTTCCTCTTGGTGTGGCAAACTACTAAATTATCCTTGAAATTGAATTGCTCTTTCTTCAGCTTTCCTTCTTTTTACTTCTTTTCTATGTGCCTTTGCTGTCTTTTCAATTTTGAAATGATAGAGTAGAAACTCCTCCCCACTCCTTGATCTTCTAAAAAAAAACTACAAAATTCAAAAATAAAACAAGTAAAAGATAATAAAAGAAAAGATTAAAAGAAAAAATGTCCAATCAACTAAACAATCAATCAGCTAATATCAAACAAAACTAATTCCTTGGCAATGACACCAAAAACTTATTGTGACACCGCAAGAATACGGGTCGCACAAGTAATATAATGATAGAGTAGAGTCTACAAAATTCAAAAATAAAACAAATAAAAGATAATAAAAGAAAAAATTAAAAGAAAAAATGTCCAATCAACTAAATAATCAATCACCTAATATCAAACAAAACTAATTCTGTAACGACCCGGAAACCGATACTCCACCGTAACGGCCAGAACCGCCACCGGCGCTAGGATCCAGATCGGCTTAAGGCTGCCGGGACCCGTAGCAAGCCAAACATACCTCCTATCACCTGGTCAAATCCCATACATGATCGAAACTTTAACATAAAAACTTAAACATCTGATGTAAAAACCGAGCCTGACCTGTATGCGACATAACTGAAAACATAAAAGGACCCCTTACTAGAGCCCTCATCAAAACTCTAGCTGGGTCAACATAACATACATCAAGCTGGGATTACATCCAAAGGACTAGAACCTAACCTGTGCATGCATCAAACCACAACACCAGACCTCCACTAGGGTCCTCATCCATTACCATAGCGTGGTACATAACACATGCCACAAGATTAGTTCAAACATAACTCAACATCTAGCATAACATACATCATGTATTAAACAGGGACTAACCAAGTCTTAGGGCCAAGCACAGTACTAAACCATAAACATAACTTCATTACATTCTCTTATAAATCATTATCAATATATAATACATGTCCACACTAAAAGTACTAAGCTAATACTATTACATAAGCAAAACCTTTAACTCTTGAGACTTCCCGATCGACCTCAAACCTGCAATACTAGGGTTAGGGGAGAGGGGTGAGCTAAAAAGCCCAGTGAGTATAAACAAAGAAAACAGTTCATTAATTACATGCTTTTATGAAATGCGTCACAGCACAAACATTCCACATAACAGACGGACATGACCACCAAAACTCCCTCTGCATAGTGCCTGGCCCATGAAGGGACTTACCCAGGTCTTTCATATATAACATAGTGCCTGGCCCACGAAGGGACTTACCCAGGTCTTTCATACATAACATGGGCTATTGGGGTCGCCTTGGTCCATCCACATCCACAATAAATAATGCAATGCGTCATATTCGTGTAACTAGTGCAATCAACCTATTACATATAAACATGATGCGTGAACATGCTTTAGGCATTTGATTTCGTAAAATAAAAGATTAAGTTTAGTTCTACTCACCTCTGGCAGACGCTAAACTGACTCTGCAACTGCTAACACTGATGGCCTCCTCGATCCCTCGGGTCCGGTCCTACACAGGTGGACTCGAATGAGGTGCCAAACACATTCTAACCACTCATAAACAACTACCCAAAAACCCCTTAAAACATCACTTAAACATGCATAGAAAACAACCTTGAAAAGGCTGGACAGGGCACTTTCGGCGGCACCTTCGGCGGCCGAACCCTCTCTCCAGAGACGAAACTCGGGCACTTTCGGCGGCACCTTCGGCGGCCGTCCTTCTCCAGAGACAAAAGTCAGGCACTTTCGAAGGCCGAATCCTTCCTTCGGCGGCTGAAAGTCTGCTTTCAAGCCAAAAACTCAACTTTCGGGGGTAAGGTTAGGCGGCCAATCCATGCATCCAAAGGCAGGTTCGGCGACCGAAACTGCCTTCGGCGGCCGAACCTGAGTTCTTCCCAGAAGGGCAGAACTCAGCTTCTCATGCATTTAAGCCTCCCAAACCTTCCAACACCCCAAAACAAGCACCCAACTTTACCAAAACATGCATAAACCCTTAACCATGCACAAAGGAGCTTAAACAAGCTTAAACTCCAACAAAGAACATCAAAAACATACATAGATAGCTTATGACTCACATAAGCCAAAACCATCAAAACAGCCCATAATCTCACTTGCTCTTTCCCACTCATGCATACACTCTCCCACATGCATAACCTAGCCTAAACATTCAACATAGCATCATATAAACATACATGAGCATCACATAACATACATTGGGCATAAAACCCACATAAATCCTAACATGCATATCTACCCATACTCTACCATTAAAACCTTCATAAAACTTCAAAAGACACTAGGAAAGTAAAGATCTACACTTACCTCTTGAAGGTCGAGGGTTGCGTGATCTCTAACTCGGAGGTGTGGAGAATCCAAGCTCCAAGCTCCCAAAACTTCGATCTAAGCTTTAAAACTCTTCAAAATAGCCATGGAACTCATGAAAACATTAAGGAGATGAAGAAAAACATGAAAACGGCTAAGGGAGGACAAAAACTCACCTGAGCTCGAGAATTGGGAGAAAACTCGCCCATTTTCGATCTGAGGGCCCTTTATAGATGGCCTGGTCAGAGACCTTCGGCAGCCTAACGTGCCCCCTAAACTCATGCATGTTCGGCGGCCGAACTTGACTTTCGGCGGCCGAACCTTAGCTCGTTCAAACAAGACTTTCGGAGGCCAAAGGCGCTCCCGAAACCTTTCCATGTTCGGCGGCCGAACTTCACTTTCGGCGGCCGAACCTGGCAAACGCCTCCTTGGTCTTTTCTTCTTAAAACTCAATTCTTTTTCATTTAAAACCATGAAATCAGTAAAAACCTTTTAGAAAACACATTTTACCCCTCTAGAAGCCTCTGGCATCTTCAGAAATTCCTGATTCCAACGGAGATTCCGCCAGAAGGTAGGGATTCTGATGCCGAAATCTAGCCGGGTATTACAAATTCCCTAGTAATGCCACCAAAAACTTATTGTGACACCGCAAGCATACGGGTCACACAAGTAATATAATGATAGAGTAGAGTCTACAAAATTCAAAAATAAAACAAGCAAGTAAAAGATAATAAAAGAGAAAATTAAAAGAAAAAATGTCCAATCAACTAAACAATCAATCACCTAATATCAAACAAAACTAATTACCTAGCAATGGTACCAAAAACTTATTGTGACACCGTAAGCATACGGATCGCACAAGTAATATAATGATAGAGTAGAGTATTATTTCCACGGAGAATTAGTATTTAAGTACTAGGTTATAGTTGTAGAAATTATTTGAATTAATCAATTTAATGCTAAAATTAACTAATTAAGCTAAAAAAATGCATCAATTTAATTAAAATTAACTAAGAGATGGCAATTAAACTAATTAATTCTAGACTAGTAAGAGAAATTAACTATCAATTAAAAGCAATTAAACTAAGGAATGGTAAATTAACTAAAATCAGCAATTAATTAAGATTAAAAATCAAATATGGAAGGGTGATTTCAAAGGTTTGCAATTCACACTCTAATTAATCTGGATTTTTCTCAATTTCTATTAATTAATAGGTATTTTATTGCTTGAAGGAATTAATTCTAAAATCACTTTAATTCTCTTTCAAGATATCAAAGTTGTGTCTTAACTAAACAAATTCCTACTTTTGTGGCTCTTGATTTTATAAAAATCTATTAGGTTCTTTGATTAATTGTAAAACCTTCTCATACCCTTAATCAATTTCTTAAATCTAATAATACAAGTTCTAATCCTAGGTTTTTCACCATTAATATTCATCTTTTAATACATGATTAAAATAATATTTTGGTTGGCCAAATACAAAGCAAGAGATTAAATCACAGAAAAAGAATCAATAATCAAATACCCAACTTAAAAAATAGAAATTAGCTCAAACTCATTAATAGAAATTAGTTCAAATTCAAGATTGAAATAGAGTATTATATATCCAATCTCTGAAATCTAAAAATCTATAAATTAATCATGATATTTATTAGGAAAATCTCAAAATAAAAATAAAGAAAATATGAAATTTATAAAGGAGAAGAAAAATCCAAATGGAGCATTCTTCAATAATAAATATCCACGCTCAAGGAGCTTCCATTGGTGAAGTTGCAGCTGCTCCCTTTTATTCTCCGCGTGAAATGAGAAAGAAGAAAATGAGAAAGAAGAAAGTGAAAATCGAAATGGGAGAAAAAGGTAAGTGGCTGCTATTCCTTTATTCAAGGGTCTTCTCTCCTCTTCAAAAGTAAGAAAAAAGACTATTTATATGCCCTAAAAGGTTACCCTAGCAGAATGAAAGGCTGTCATTTGTTGTAACAATTAATTATTAATTTTATGCACATATAATGAGATGGCAGCTTGACTGACATAAGCTGTAACATACTTGTGTTGCTGCTTATGCAACTTTCTGGCTTTCTTTGAATTAATGCTCTTTAAGATCCAATTGGCATGCTTTTTTCCTATAAAATAAGGGCAAATATCAATAAAATACTAATTTATAAAAGCTAATTAAAATTACAAAAAATATCAAATAAATAAGTAATGGTTATTTACATGAGCAAAATAGATGCAAAATATACTTAGAAAGTATATAAAAAATTGAAGTTAACAAAACCTAGATGTTATTACTATATACTAGTCACTACTAGCAAATGTGATATGTTATAAGAGTCATGCATATTAAACTTTTCAACATCCTACTCAATAAAAGACACTTAGAAAAAAATCATCATTGCTTTTTCTCTAAGTCATTAGATACAAGAAGCTAATGATTAATTTTCAAATTCTTAGATCTTGCTAAAAAAGGACTAAGCTACTATTGTATACAAGCACTAATTTGCTAATTGTCATATCTTATTAATAAAATGTCTCTTATACACAATTCCATAAGGTAGCTCCTACTAACTTTATCACATATTCGTAGAATCTTATCATCCTTGATAATTCCTCAAACAATCTTTTATGGTTTTACACTAGATGATAAGTTCAGTTTCTCAAAATTTATTTTAGAAACTCTAAGAATCCCTTTAGCTAATATATATTAGAAAATTTTCAATATTGTATATTTCTTAATACCATATTAAGAAATTTACTTTTGTTAAAATCAAAATTGATAATTTGTGTACAATTATATCTTTTTGAAAAATATAAATAACCAACTTTGAGAAACTAATGGTAGAGACATCAATTAATGAGATTAAACTCTGACTGAAAATATATTAAATCTTTTTTCCATAATCTCATCATTCTTCTTACATAAACTCTTTCTCAAGAATCATGATTTTTTAGGTTAAAACAACTCTTTGTTTTATAGAAAAATTACTTTAAATCTTAAAACTTATTTAGGAAATCCAGCAAACTTATTTTTATTGAGTTTCATTTCAAACACCTTTAATCTTATCACTTTAAGGCTTTTGTGTAGCATATCTCTATACTTAATAGAAACTTATATTAGATCAAATCTAATAGTAAAGGGATGAAGTTGTGAGTTTTATGCAAAATTTTCATAAGAATGAGCAAATACGATTTTATAATTCATTGAATCTTATACAGTATCTAACACTATTCAATATAATCCTTTTAAGACATTCCGTAAATTATAGTATACTTAAGAAGTTTTAATTGTAACTTAATATATTTTTATAAAGATTGTATCGAATTTAATACATGAATATCTCTTGCTTTGATCATATCAAGACCTCTATACCCTTATTAAATATTTTTCTTTATACTTTAGGTTAGAAATCTTTGAATTGTTCAAATAATTAATTTTTTTATATTTCAGAAACATAAACACCTCAAAGTATTTAGAAATACTCCTTTTAAAACCACTTTTGAATTGGACTGTGTACGTCTGATATACCAATTTTAAAAATTTTTTAGTTTTGTCCTTGCCATATAAGGTTGACTATGTCATCTTGTATTGGGAACAAGACTTACTAGCTGATAGAGCATATTTTAGTCCATATTTTCATGATCTTATTGATGTTTATTTGCACCTATTCTACCTAATTTTGTGGTTTTAATCATGTTTTGCAAATATTAGGTGTGAAGAAACAATTTGAAGAAAATGCTCTTAAAAGTGCCAAAGAATGCCCAAAAACAGCCACTTTCGGAAGCACCTTCGGAAGCACTTTCGGAAGCCAAAACTCAACCACTTTCGGGGGCACCTTTGGAAGCACTTTCGGAAGCCGAAAGTCACCCACTTTCGGGGGCACTTTCGGCGGCCTAAAGTCCAGTCCAGAGGCGAAAGTCACCCACCTTCGGGGGCACCTTCGGCCGCCGAACCTTGGCTCCAGAGACGAAAGTCCTGCCCCCGAAACTTAACTTAGGCGGCCGAACTTGCCCCCGAACATGCTCTTCCCTATTTAATGAGCCAAATCTTGAAGATCACATGTTTCCTACATAGTGCTATGCTCATTCAAAATTCAAATCAAGGCTCCACCTTCCTCTTTAGTGCATAAATCTTCTTGGACACACCTTGGATGTCAATTAAAAGACCAAAAAGGGCTTGCAAACTCCACATATGCACAAAGAAAACTCAAGGGTACTATGGGGCAATCACTCAAAGATACATGGACACTAAAAAGGAAAAAGGCAGCCTCTCAAGATCTATTTAAAGGCCTCAAGAAGACCAAGAATCACAATCTTCCATCAAGGGATTGATCAAGGCTCTCCAAAGGCTCCTCCACCTTAGTTCTTCATCTTCTTTCTTCTTTTCTTTTATTTTCTATTTTGGTTCAGCCATGAGTGGCTGAAACCCTCTTTCTAGTTGAAGTGTGGTTGAAACTAAGGTTGTTTAAAAGGTTGTGAGATCTGAACATAAACTTTTGTCTTTGATTTTATTCAATATTCATGCAATTGTGCTTAATTATAAAGATTGCTTTGTTGTTTTGATCAAATTGGCCACTTGATTCTTGATTGCAAAGTTAATTGATTGTTGATTAGGATATTTGTTAGTCCGTAATTGCTGGAAATATTCTGATCTAAGAACACTTGGTGTAAAAACCAAGAAATTGCATGATCTAGCAACATCTCATGCGTTTGAGTAGTTAGGGTTTGGATCTTTCTTGTTCTTCATGCAATTGGCAATTGTTTTGATGCCTATGGCCCAAGGACGTTCCTTGGCAATTTGTTGATTAGTAATTGGTTAGAGGACGTTCCCTAATCAATTTGTTCATAAGGAAAGACATGGTGGTGAGAAGCGTCTTCCACCCCCATAACCAACCTATTGAGTTAATCAAGATTACCATGTTTCAATGATCAACCCAAACAACCAAAGTGGATCCATATCTTCAACTAGACCTTTCTCTTATTGATTTCCTCTTTTATTTTTATTACTTGCTGTTTTAATTACTTTCATTAGTTGTTAATCAAATCATCTCAAAACCCCCCTTTTTACTTTCCTTGCACTTTACTTTTGTTCTATTTGCAATCACTTGCTTTCACTTGTGCTTTCAATTGGTTTGATTGGTCTTGATTAAGATAAATAAATAGGTAATCAATTCTCTGTGGATACGATCCTTCACCACTGTCTACAGTTGTATTTGTAGGTAACCAAGAAGGTTATTTTTGACCGGCTTCGACAACCGCTCCTGTCAAAAATTGGCGCCGTTGCCGGGGAATTGATTTTACTTGTTTGTTTATTTTTCTTTCATGACCAGGTCTGAACATAGGGACACTCTGCCCTTTGATCCAGAAATTGAACGCACCATCAGAAGGCTAGGAAAGCAAGCCTCAACCGCAGAACCTTCTGCCCAACATTCGGCCGCCGAAACTCATCAACCTTCGGCCGCCGAACTTCCTTCACTCCAGCAACCTGATTTTGCACCAATGGAAAAACCTCAAGCACCAGCTGCTACCCATGATGGACATGCTGTCCAAGGCCAGATATTTCAAGAAAATCCAGCAATTAGGCCACAAGCACAAAGGGAAAGAACCATGAGGGAGTTAGCAACTCCTATAGGTGATTATGCTCCACTTTGCATCACCTATCCACCTCTTACAATTCCCTTTGAACTGAAATCAGGTTTGATTCATCATCTCCCTAAATTTAGAGGTTTGCAAAATGAAAATCCACATAAGCACTTAAAAGAATTTAAAATTATTTGCTCATCCATGGGACCTCAAGGGATTTCTGAAGATCATGTTAAACTAAGAGCTTTCCCTTTCTCATTAGATGACCATGCTAAGGATTGGTTATTTTATTTGCCACCTAGATCTATAACTTCTTGGGATGATATGGTCCAAGCCTTTTTGGACAAATACTTCCCACCATCTAAATCAATTGGCATAATAAGAGAAATAACTAGCATAAGGCAAAGAAAAAATGAGGACTTATATGATTATTGGGAAAGGTTTGAAAGACTATGCACAGGTTGTCCACAACATGATATGTCAGACAAAGCCCTCATTCAGTTCTTCTATGGAGGATTGATTCCATCAGAAAGGAAACTCATAAATGTAGCCTGTGGAGGATCTATCCTAGACAAGACACCCAGAGAGATGAAGGAACTGATATCCAATCTCGCAGCTTCGTCTAAGCAATATGATGAAGAGGAGCAAACGCAAAGAGGAATCTATGAGGTAAGTACATCCTCTGTTGAATCTCAAATTTCTAAACTAACTTCTCTTGTGGAAAAGATCGCCCTAGGCCAAGTCCAACAGACTCAAGCACCCCAGCCTCCTGTGCCATGTGGGATCTGCTTATATGTAGGACACCCCACTGATCAGTGTTCCACCCTCCAAGAAGACAATCAGCAAGTCAATGCAATTGGGAGATACAACAACCAGCCTAGATATGATCCATACTCCAATACATACAATCCAGGTTGGAGAGATCACCCCAATTTCAGCTATGCAAAGCCCAACAATGATCAAAATTACCAAGGCTACCAAAGAAACCAAGTCCAACCAGCACCTCCAGTGGACAATAACACTATGAATGAGGTAGTGAAAACCTTGCAAATGATACAACAACAGATAGGACAGATGGCCACCTCTATAAACAGATTGGAAACTCAAGGAAAGTTGCCATCCCAGACTGAGGCAAATCCCAAACAAAATGTAAGTGCCATTACTTTGAGAAGTGGCAAAGAGCTTCAAGATGCAAATCATGATCAAGAGAAGGAAGTAGAAGCAAGGCCACCTGAAGCCTCTCCATCTCATTCTGCACCGCCTCCTAGGGGTGAGCAGAATCCGGTTCAAACCGAAAAAACCGATCGAACCGAACCGATTTGAAATTTTGGTTCGGTTTTTTATACATTTCGGTTCGGTTCGGTTTTAAATTTCAGAAATTTTGGTTATTTCGGTTCGGTTCGGTTTTGATCAGAAAAAAACCGAAAAAACCGAACCGAACCGATTAGGGATAATAATATGTTTTTTCAATAATATAGAGAAATTAAATTATATTAAAATTAAAATATTTTAATTAAATTTTAAAATACTAAAAATAAAGTGTAAAAAATTAAAAAAATATTAAAAATCGAAACCGATCAAACCGAACCGAATCGAACCGAATCAGACCGGTTCAGTTCGATTCGGTTTCTGACCAAAATCGGTTCGGTTCGGTTTTCATAAAAACTAAAATTTCGGTTTTCAGTTTATTCGGTTCGGTTCGGTTTTGAACCGAACCGACCGAATGCTCACCCCTAGGAATGACTATGTAAGGCCAGAGCATGGCTTGAAGCGGGCTCAGCTCTGAACACGCTGTCCGGCCATGCTTTGGCGTGACAGCGTGTGCTGACATCTGGTAACACCACCAGGAGGTGTAACTGGGCAAAGTTACATGACTAATGTGGTGCTGCATGCGTAATTATGATCGAAACATGGTTGGACCTGTGTTTTGATTAAAAACAGGAGTCTAACTCATGTTTTCACCGTTTTAACACATGCAAAAGCTGTATTTGATCTCAAAATTGTCTAAATTTCATAATTAAAATTTTAATTATTTTTTCTAATATTATTTAAGTTGAAATATGAATTTAAAGTGAATAAATTTTATAGATAAATATAGAATACTTATAGATAAATTATTAATTTTATATATCATGCTTTTTAAATTTAATTATTATATTTTATTTTAATTACATAGTAGGTGATGATAGATCTTAGGAGATCAATGTGACTGGATTTCTATTTATACTTTGGGTGTTAATTAATAAATTATTATTGTTTTTTAATTTAAAAGGCATGTATTTATTCTTTTGATGGATTTATATTGTATAAGAACTTATTTTTCCTTTATTTTTCTTACCTTGATATATCAAGGATATTAATGTAAAATATTGATAGAGATTAAAAGATAGAAAGGAGGAGACTCGACTCGCTAATAGATATCAGGGGAAGCATAATGAGAATACTCAAGATTTGTAATGTATAAATAGTTTAGATCTTGTAAATATTATACTAGATGAATGTAGATCTAGGAATGACCTATTTTGACACCAATCTTTGTGGTTCAGAGTGAGTGTCCCTTAGCATAGTCCATGATCATACCTTTTTTATTTTTAGTGGCTATTGTATGTATGAATAGTTACATATATGATATGTATATTCATGAATAGATGCATATACGGTATGTATGACTCTTCACTAAGGTAATTGATTAAAGGGCTTAGGTATTGAGGTTGTCGGCTATAATTGTAAAAGGGTGACATAATTGACTTAGTAGTCTTTTGAAATAGTTATTAAGTATATGATATTGTGGGCGTATAAGGTGCTTAATGGGTAATATTGAATGTACCTGAGTTCATTAAGTCATTTGATACATTCATCGGCTCAATGAGCTTAATTCAACTGATGCAAGCTAGGCCAATATTTAATGTATTTGGGGTCTCGAGCAATGGGAGACAAGTTTATTGATTGAACCTCATATAAGATGCGATGAACAAGGTATTACTTGCTCATAAGTATCATAGGTCCAATATCATATGTACTTGAGGGTTTATAGCTTATGAAAATTCAATCACCCACTAGAATTCTGTCCAACTACGATTTCTATTTTCTATCCTAGAAGTATAGAATCTAAAGAGAAAATAGTGAAAGGTATATATGATTCAAATATCATAATAATTTTTTTAAGATCATAATTCTATTACACTAATAGAGCTTGCTTTCTCCTTTAATTCTAATAGAATACATAAAATTACTATCAATCATTGTTTACACTGACAAGCTAAAAGTCATATAAGCTCACTAGATATTAATTCTCAAATTTACTTTAAGTTTTAAAATGTATTTTAAACTTAAATACATATAATATGTTTAGGACTATGTACTTCCTAATTCCTTAGTTGAAGGAACACCAAATAAAAGAATTAATATTTATAAAATATCACAACAACAATTAGTATAATATATATTACATTATTGTCCAAGGTACAAACGAGTTGCATGGAGAGTTGTAAACATGTAGTAATCTTTAAAGGTTATCTTAATTTCAATACAAAATTTGTATTGAGAATAACACTACAATTCTAGCATGTAATATAGTAGTGATTTATTCATGCTAAAGTTATTAGTAGGAATATCAAGTGGAGATTTCTTTCTTAATTAGATTGAGTCAAACTTAAGATCAAGATAGATTTCTCTCCAGATAAGGATGTGGTCTATTAATCCTAACTAATTCCTTTTACGAGTCTAAGGTAAAATCATAAATGAACACCTTGAAATATACAAATGTAAAATTATTAAATATGATTATATAATCTAAAAGGCCAATAAAAGAAATAAGAAGGAATGTAGCTAAGGTAAGATAAATTTTTTCACTTGCCACAATGCAAGAGTTATCTAGGTACTTTGATATTCAGATTAATAAATATGATAACAAACCTTATGAAGGCGTAAATGTCCACAATTTGTTATTAAAAATTTGAATCATACTTATAATTCATTGTTTGCTGCCTTTCACAAGCGTTGTAATTTATAGGATTGCAATTAGAGCAGTTTGTACATATAAGAATAATGGACACTAATTTGGCTGAAAGGAAAGAGTCACAATGGAAGCTAAATATGTGTTCATTTTGTATATGCAATTTATTTATAGAGATCAATTATAAATTAATTTAGTGCTTGTAAATATCATATCATTAACAAATATGACTTGTAAAGGACATGAATGCAATTCATGGATGATGAATATATTTTATTTAGTGAAATAAAATATTGATATTAATTATTTACTCATGATCTTAATTTCAGCTATAGAGATAATTGAAATAAAATAAGTCTAAACTATTAATTATGAGTAATGCATTTATCAAAATCCTTTTTAATCTAAAATAATTTATTTTTAATAATTATGTCATATTGTTAAAGAAAGAATCACTATTTCAGGAAAGATGAGGACTAGATTCTCGTTAAGGTCTATGACCTACATTGGCTAGTGACAGGAGCGGTTGTCGAAGCCGGTCAAAAATAACCTTCTTGGTTACCTACAAATACAATTGTAGACAGTGGTGAAGGATCGTATCCACAGAGAATTGATTACCTATTTATTTATCTTAATCAAGACCAATCAAACCAATTGAAAGCACAAGTGAAAGCAAGTGATTGCAAATAGAACAAAAGTAAAGTGCAAGGAAAGTAAAAAGGGGGGTTTTGAGATGATTTGATTAACAACTAATGAAAGTAATTAAAACAGCAAGTAATAAAAATAAAAGAGGAAATCAATAAGAGAAAGGTCTAGTTGAAGATATGGATCCACTTTGGTTGTTTGGGTTGATCATTGAAACATGGTAATCTTGATTAACTCAATAGGTTGGTTATGGGGGTGGAAGACGCTTCTCACCACCATGTCTTTCCTTATGAACAAATTGATTAGGAAACGTCCTCTAATCAATTACTAATCAACAAATTGCCAAGGAACGTCCTTGGGCCATAGGCATCAAAACAATTGCCAATTGCATGAAGAACAAGAAAGATCCAAACCCTAACTACTCAAACGCATGAGATGTTGCTAGATCATGCAATTTCTTGGTTTTTACACCAAGTGTTCTTAGATCAGAATATTTCCAGCAATTACGGACTAACAAATATCCTAATCAACAATCAATTAACTTTGCAATCAAGAATCAAGTGGCCAATTTGATCAAAACAACAAAGCAATCTTTATAATTAAGCACAATTGCATGAATATTGAATAAAATCAAAGACAAAAGTTTATGTTCAGATCTCACAACCTTTTAAACAACCTTAGTTTCAACCACACTTCAACTAGAAAGAGGGTTTCAGCCACTCATGGCTGAACCAAAATAGAAAATAAAAGAAAAGAAGAAAGAAGATGAAGAACTAAGGTGGAGGAGCCTTTGGAGAGCCTTGATCAATCCCTTGATGGAAGATTGTGATTCTTGGTCTTCTTGAGGCCTTTAAATAGATCTTGAGAGGCTGCCTTTTTCCTTTTTAGTGTCCATGTATCTTTGAGTGATTGCCCCATAGTACCCTTGAGTTTTCTTTGTGCATATGTGGAGTTTGCAAGCCCTTTTTGGTCTTTTAATTGACATCCAAGGTGTGTCCAAGAAGATTTATGCACTAAAGAGGAAGGTGGAGCCTTGATTTGAATTTTGAATGAGTATAGCACTATGTAGGAAACATGTGATCTTCAAGATTTGGCTCATTAAATAGGGAAGAGCATGTTCGGGGGCAAGTTCGGCCGACTAAGTTAAGTTTCGGGGGCAGGACTTTTGTCTCTGGAGCCAAGGTTCGGCGGCCGAAGGTGCCCCCGAAGGTGGGTGACTTTCGCCTCTGGACTGGACTTTAGGCCGCCGAAAGTGCCCCCGAAAGTGGGTGACTTTCGGCTTCCGAAAGTGCTTCCGAAGGTGCTTCCGAAAGTGGCTGTTTTTGGGCATTCTTTGGCACTTTTAAGAACATTTTCTTCAAATTGTTTCTTCACACCTAATATTTGCAAAACATGATTAAAACCACAAAATTAGGTAGAATAGGTGCAAATAAACATCAATAAGATCATGAAAATATGGACTAAAATATGCTCTATCAAATACCCCCACACTTAAGCTTTTGCTTGTCCTCAAGCAAATAAACATAGTCAAATAAGTTTTCTTTGCTCTAGATCCTTATTTCCACTTAGGCTCTTACTCTAGACCCCTATTTTGAAGCATTGCAGTGAAGAATATATGCATGAAGATTACTTACCTCTTTTCTTTGTTTCCCTTTGCTTACCATGGCTAGGATTAGTTTTCCTTAAGAGAGACATGCACATTAATTTGTTAAGACTTTTTCTAGCTTTTGGATTGACTTGCCCTTACCTTGAAGTACTTTATTCAGGCTTTTTGCACTTTAGATTTTGCTTGGAAAGGTCACCAACCTATTTTTGATTTGAAGGTTTAGATTTTCAGTTGGTCACCTATCCAAGTGGCTACTTGCCTTGTTCATAGTCTTTTGACCATTGAGACAATTTTCAATTTGTGCTTTTGAGGTCTTTGCCTTTGCTGAATTTTCTTTCTCTCAATGATTTGGGCAAATCAACACCAATTGCTAAATCAAGTCATGTTAAGTTCATTCACACAATTTTGATTTTTCTCAATCGATTGAGGGTCATCAATATATTTTTCACCATGGCAAACTCAAAGATTCAATTCAAAAGGCAATTCTCAAACATGAATACAACTCACTGCAATTGATTCAACATAAGTTTAAAGAGTTATCACATCAATGGAGTCATGGAAAGATAAACTCATCTAACATAGTTCATAAGTTTGAGTAGAGCAACACAAAAAGAAGAAGAAGGTTATGGTTGTGTGTGTTTTATTGAAAACATAAATAATAAAAATGAAAAAAAAAATTTGCCTAATGCATGCAAAATAAACTTTAAAAGTAAAAATTCAGATATATGCACCCCCACACTTAAATCATGCATTGTCCTCAATGTAAAAGAAGAGAGAAGAGGAGAAGAGAAGAAGAGAAGAAGAGAACAAAAGAAACTGAGTACTTCCCTAGGGTGTGGTGTGCATGGCATGATCACTTTAGGCAGAGTGAGTGACGAACAGATGTTCGTCTGGGAACTCTTCTTTGACTGGGCGTGGTGTAGAACTGTATGGAAGTCGGCTGAGGTGGTCTGCCATAAGATTCTCTTTGCCCTTCTTGTCTCTAATTTCTAGATCAAATTCTTGTAGAAGTAGGATCCACCTAATGAGCCTTGGTTTTGCTTCTTTTTTCTTGATCAAATATCGCAAGGCTGCATGGTCAGAATAGACAATGACTTTGGTTCCCAAAAGATATGGTCTGAACTTTTCCAAAGCAAATACAATTGCCAAGAGCTCCTTTTCAGTTGTTGTATAGTTGCTTTGTGCATAATCCAATGTGCGAGAGGCATAGTGAATGACATGGGGGGAGTTTCCCACACGTTGCCCCAAGACTGCTCCTACTGCATAATTGCTTGCATCACACATGATTTCAAATGGCAGGTTCCAATCAAGCCCTTGAATAATTGGGGCAGTAACAAGCAATTCTTTAATCAAATCAAACGCCTTTTTGCAATCTGCATCAAAATCAAATGTTACATCTTGTTGGAGCAATCTGCATAATGGCAAAGTGATTTTTGAGAAATCCTTGATGAATCTTCTATAGAATCCTGCGTGGCCAAGGAATGATCGAATGTCTTTAACGTTTGTGGGGTAAGGTAGATTTTTGATGGTATCCACCTTAGCCTTGTCCACTTCAATGCCCTTAGCTGAAACAACATGTCCTAAGACCATACCTTGATTAACCATAAAATGACATTTTTCATAATTAAGCACAAGGTTAGTCTCAATGCATCTTTGCAAGATCTTTTCTAAATTGGTAAGGCATTCATCAAAAGAATTTCCATGAACAGTGAAGTCATCCATAAATACCTCAATTGTCTTACCCACATAGTCAGAAAATATGCTCATCATGCATCGCTGAAAAGTGGCAGGTGCATTGCATAGTCCAAATGGCATTCTTCTAAAGGCGAAAGTGCCAAAAGGGCAAGTGAAGGTAGTCTTCTCTTGATCTTCTGGAGCAACTGGAATCTGGTAGAAACCTGAATAACCATCAAGACAATAATAGTGAGATTTACCTGCAAGCCTTTCTAGCATTTGATCAATGAAAGGAAGTGGGAAGTGATCTTTTCTCGTCGCAGCATTGAGCTTCCTATAGTCCATGCATACCCTCCATCCATTCTGAACTCTAGTGGGAACAAGTTCTCCTTCAGCATTCGGAACAATGGTAATTCCAGTTTTCTTTGGAACTACATGTACAGGGCTCACCCATTTGCTATCAGATATTGGGTAGATGATTCCTGCATCAAGGAGTTTGACTATTTCTTTCTTCACTACTTCCATCATGGGTGGATTCAATCTCCTTTGAGCATCTCTGACTGGCTTGCATTCATCCTCCATGTGAATTCTATGCATGCAAGTGGAGGGGGAGATACCTTTGATGTCATCAATGGTCCATCCTATGGCTCCCTTGTGTTTCTGTAGTACCTTTAAGAGGCTTGCTTCTTCTTGTTGACTCAATTCATTGGACACTATGACTGGAAGTGTCTTGTTTGCTCCCAAGTACATGTATTTCAGATGGTCTTGAAGAGGCTTTAGATCAGAAGGTTGTTGCAGAGGAGTTTCAGAGGAGCTTGCTTGCGATGGAGGCTGCTGGGAGAGGTTCGGCGGCCGAAAAGTGTCTGAGTTCGGCGGCCGAATTTCTTCAGCTTGCGGAGTGAGCTTTGGCGATGGGTTCGGCTTCCGCAAGTCAGTGGGGTTCGGCGGCCGAAGCATGTCTTCTTTCTGCATAATGTTTTCCTGAAGTGGTGCGACAGAAGCTGGTTCTTGAGGGGTAATAGGATTCGGCGGCCGAAAGTGGGCTATGTTCGGCGGCCGAATGTCTTCTGTCAGCTTGATCTCTACTTGCTGAATGCTGCAGATTGTCTCTGAGTTTTAGATTTTCAATCTTGCAAAGATCATCATCTAGAACAGAATCTTGATTTTCATTAAACACATCTTGGCTTAAACAATCAATGATATCAAGTCCATAAACAGGGGACATGTCATGGGGATATTTCATGGCATCATAGACATTGTATTTAATGACTTCCCCTTCAAATTCCATGGTAAGAGTACCATCATGCACATCAATTTTAGTTCTAGTAGTACTCAAGAAAGGACGTCCAAGAAGAATGTCAGAACTAGTATTGCAACTATCTTCCTTAGTATCAATCACATAAAAATCAGCAGGAAAGACAAGTTCATCTACTTGGACTAACACATCTTCTAGAACACCTATGGGGTATACCACAGATCTATCAGCCAATTGTATCACAACTCTTGTTTCTTTTAGTGCACATGCATTGAGAGATTTATAGATGGAGAGAGGCATGACATTGATAGATGCACCAAGATCACACATGGCTTTCTTGATACCAACATTCCCAATTTTGCAAGAGATAGCAAACATACCTTTTTCCTTGCATTTAGTAGGGAGTTCTCTTTTAATGACAGGAGTAACTACCTCACCTACACTTACTTTCTCTCTTTCAGCTAGCTTTCTTCTGTTGATGCACAACTCTTTCAGAAATTTTGCGTACCTTGGAATCTGCTTGACAGCATCTAGCAGTGGTATATTGATCTCCACTTTTCTAAAGGTCTCAAGGATCTCCTTTTCTTCTTTTTCTTTTTGAGTTCTTTCAAATCTTTTTGGAAAAGGAGGTGGAATGTGAAAACTTACCTTCGGGTCAGCTCTTTGCGCAGGAGGCGGTAGGGGTGAGCATTCGGTCGGTTCGGTTCAAAACCGAACCGAACCGAATAAACCGAAAACCGAAATTTTAGTTTTTATGAAAACCGAACCGAACCGATTTTGGTCAGAAACCGAATCGAACCGAACCGGTCTGATTCGGTTCGATTCGGTTCGGTTTGATCGGTTTCGATTTTTAATATTTTTTTAATTTTTTACACTTTATTTTTAGTATTTTAAAATTTAATTAAAATATTTTAATTTTAATATAATTTAATTTCTCTATATTATTGAAAAAACATATTATTATCCCTAATCGGTTCGGTTCGGTTTTTTCGGTTTTTTTCTGATCAAAACCGAACCGAACCGAAATAACCAAAATTTCTGAAATTTAAAACCGAACCGAACCGAAATGTATAAAAAACCGAACCAAAATTTCAAATCGGTTCGGTTCGATCGGTTTTTTCGGTTTGAACCGGATTCTGCTCACCCCTAGTCATTCCCACACACAATTTTCAATTTGATCCTTCCTCTTTTCTTTTAAACCTTGTAAATTTTGAAAATCAGTTCAAATTTCCATCTTAATAATTACTAAGCATACTTTTCACTCATATGCTAATGAATCGGCTTTAATATCAATTGAAAGGTTCGTATGATTTTGCGCTAGTGAGAGCAAAAATAGACTTGGATAAAATTATGAAATTTTAAAATTTTTTAATTATTATAATTTCATATTCAATACTTTAATTTTATTTAATTAATTTAAATATTAATATAAATAAATTATTACATAATAATTATATTTAAGAAAATCAACCCTTTAACTAATATGAACAAAATGAGATATTAACTATCCTAACTAAAGCAAATTCAAAATCCAGCAGATATAATCTTTTATTTATGGAATTTAGATATCTAAATATAGACTCTCTGATCTGTGTCCAAAATAGATTTCAACATGATCCACTACCCATAATTGAAATCCTTTATCTCTATATTTCCCTAAATGCCAAAAATAAGAGATTAATATTTTTTTAAAAGATTAGATGGAATGAGTGGTAGAGTTAACAATTAACTCACAACAAAAAAGATAAAGAAGAAAGTTGTCTCTCAAAGCAAGAAACAAGAAAAAGGAGGGATAGCTCTTTCGTGTGAAATGATTTTAAACTAGAGTGAATTTTCTATGTATCACATACATGTATTAATTTTTAATTTAATTAATTAAATTAATCTCTATTAACTTTTATTAAACTAATTAATTTAATTAATCAATTTCATAATATAATTAATTAAATTAATTTTTATTAAACTGATTAATCAAATCCATTAATCATTGTTAATGAATCATTGAACTTAATCAATATTTAATTTTAATTTCAATATGACATGTTACTATTAAGTAACTCAAACTCACATGCAAGGAGAGTTTGGCCATTATATATTAATTTTATAGTCTTGAGAATAATTTCTAGATACACATGTCTATTATTAAATTTAAATTAATTAAATTAATCATATTAATTTAATTAATTATTTTTCTATCAATTAATAATATTATTTGAATATGAATTACCAACATTTAATTTTAAGTCTATTAAAAAAATAAGGTTTAATCTATTAATTTTATTAAAATATATTTAAGGTTCACATCATATTAAATCAAGTTTATATTAAATATAGTCCAATAAAGTATTTTTATCTTTTTTATATGCATGGCTTTGATTTATTGTGTAAATTAATCTTTTTCTTTAAACTCCATCTCCAACAGTAAAATTTATCATATAAATTTATTTTTTTCTTATTTAAAATTTATATCTTATATGGATAGAATTCATCATATGAATTCATTATCTTCACTAATTGATTTTAGTTCATCATGGTTGAATTTAATTTAAATCATACTAGGACTTGCAACTTGCATTGCTAACTAAATTCATTAATTAATATAATTTAAAAAGCCATGTAGTTTCACTGATTTTTCATTTCAGATATGTAATTCATTTTGTGTTAAAGTGATATCTAGTGATTTGCCTCTACAAAATCTTGACACCGTTAAATATTCCTTTTCAAAGGGCGGAGTTGAAGTATAGTGTCGAACAAGTAGGTGTAACTGCTGAGTTCTATGGTGGCGAACTAAACGGAGTTATAGTAATCCTGTTACTGTGAAAAAATATGCTAGACGCGCTCAATTGGGTGAAATTTTTGAATTAGATCGTGCAAATTTGAAATCTGATGGTGTTTTTCGTAGCAGCCCAAGGGGTTGGTTTACTTTTGGACATGCTTCGTTCACTTTGCTCTTTTTCTTTGGACACATCTGGCATGGTGCTCGAACTTTGTTCAGAGATGTTTTTGCTGGTATTGATCCAGATTGACGTGGCATACATTCTTATTATTTTTAATTAATGAAATTTTTTTAAAAAAATAATAAAAAATTATATATAAATTGTCACTTTAGCAATATTTGACGGTGTTAAGATTTTGCCATCGTTTGCTAATGAAGACAAACCAAGAGATACCACTTTGACAGAAAATGAATCATCGATCTTAAAGTAAAAATGGGTGAAACTAGGTATTTTCTATACTTTTTCTTATAATTTATTAAACATAGTTATTTAATTATTTAATCCTGCCAAAATTAGTCCTTGTGTATTTGACTTTCCATACTCATAATCAATTGACAATGGAAATGGAAATAATCTTTCCACATACCTCGAATGACATCCAAACCATTATTAGTATCTAGCATAATGTGTCTGTCTACCCAATTAACAATGAATGTATTGTTCCATTCAATCTAAATCATGATCATAAATTATCATGCATATAATTTTTTCTTCAAACATCTCAATCCAAACTAGGGTTATGGTAAATATCAAACCCCAATGCTATAGATCATTTGACCATTACTTAATTTCAATTCTTGATTAGTAAGAATTACATTAAAAAATTTTTCTAATTAAATCATATTGTCTTTGGCCATCGACTTATTATCAAGAATAATTAACTCAGTCATAGGATATCGCCCATTTATCTAGGGTAATGAATTATATCCTAACTGATCTCTTATCTCTTTATATAACTAACTTGAATCAACATTTGTCATATGCCGATATATTGTACAAGTATGTAAGCGGTATCAAATTAAAACTGTTTGCACTCGAGATAAGTGTAGTCTCAAGTCTAAAGACTATATACATTATTATGATCTAGATGAATAAATATTGACAAAAGTAAACTCTATATATTTTCATCTAAGTATCACGAGTTCGGTCCACTCATCACCATGAGCATCCACACATTTGTCTAGATGTCACATGTCTTATGACTTGAGACTCATCATTCTATTATCATCAATATCACTATACTGGTCAGTAGAGGTAAACAGAGGTGACAATCTACACTGAATGAGAAATTTCCAATTAGACATTTTATGATCATGAATGTTCTATAGTATTTTGTATACGTACATTCCATCATTATATTCTCAACTCCTTTAAGTATATTTCTAAGATTTATGGGTCAGATGGATTCTAAAATTTTTTATTTATTTAAACAAGTAAATTAAATTTAAATTTTTGGAAATTTTAATCCAATTGAAGTACGAGATCGTCGCTCTACAACCAATTTAAACTTTGATTTTACCCGTAAGAGTATCATCAATGTTTCTGTGAATGAAATTTATAAATAAATAAATCATTTTAGAGTATACGAAACTAGGACTCAGAATCATTATAGTAATTTTGCTTTTGTTACTATTTTTATTAATCAATTTTTAGTAATGATAATAATAGGATAGTTAATTGTTATTACATTTTATAATTCTATAAAATTTTATTTTTAAGTACAATAAAGAATTTTGTTAAATAAGAGTATAAAAAAGATTCAGGTTTAAGAAATTAAATAATTAAATTTGAAAGAAAAAAGTCATGAAAAAAATATTTATTTAAAAGATATTTCATTATATTAAAAAATAAGAAAAATTACTATAAAATAATCCCTAAATTTTAGAGAAATTAACTATTTAATTTTTATAATTTTTAGAAACAATTAAAATGTAGCCTTTAGGTAAATAGAATTAATTGATTCTTCTGTTAAGATTTTCATTAGTCAAAATAAAGGATAGTTAATTATAGCCAAGAAATCTTTATAATTCCAAAAATAACCTTAATATCTAAACCCCTTACGTTGCCCTAGTTTTAGGTCCCAAAAATTTCATTTCACACTTCTCTTTCCAGCTGCAATCAGCTTCCCCTTCCCAGTTTCCTTTTTGCCTTCTTCCTCTCCTTTGTTTTTTTCTCGAAACCACAGTCTCTGTGAATCAATGGCATATTTCCATTGCTTGTTTATTCATTGTAGGAGCATGTCTCAATCAAGCAGCATAGCAGGGACATTTGAGGGTAGGTTGAAGCACTAGAATTATCGTCGTCAGTGTGAGAATCTCTAAATTTTTGAGAAATTCCAAATCGACCATACTACTACTGTAGAGAAAGTAGTTATGGAAGCTTTAGGAGATTGTGCAAAAGTGTTCCTTCCTTCATTGCCAGATCAATTGGAGATAGCATAATTTCGAATATGAGGCAAATAGGTGGGCAAAGGTTGGTGGCTGAGCTAAACGAAGAAGTTATGAAGTTGATAGAAGACATCAGATTAGCTAAAATGAAGTTAGAAAGGATTGAAATCCATATGGGTTATTGAATTCTATTTTGTTAATATTAATTTTTTTATTTGTTTTTATTGGGATGAAAATGATGTGAACCTGTTTTGCTGAATTACTGAAACTGATGTTGGTGTTGTTTAGTCAATTTGCCTCTGTAAATGTCATTATGTGTATTTTGGTTGGTGAATGAATGGAATGATTTCTAGACTTTACATATGTTATATGTGTTTTTGAGATTGAGAAATGACAAGTGAGGAATCAAATAGTTGTTAAATATAAATGTAAAGGGCTTAATAGTATGTATATTTGACTATCTGGACATAGCTTTACTCCAAAATAACATTCACAAACTTCCTAAGAACAACCATTTAACCTTCTGTTAACTCAAAATAAACATAGTAGCAATCATGTTTCTAAAACAAAACATCACAAAATATACTCCATAATAAACTTCAGTTGAACTTCACAACTAATCTGCACATCCTAATAAATAAACTTGACTTCCATAACAACTAAAATTGACATCAATGGACATTTGTTGGCTTGCTGGTCGAGAGGGATTGACATGTGCCTCTGATACTGTTGTTATTTGCATAGGACCTTTCCTTCCAATGTTGGCCCTGAAAGTAATTATGCAAAAATATTATTACGGCTTATTCAATTAAAAAATAAACAAGCAAAAATATATTGCAAAAAGAATATAGAACTTACTCAAACTAGCGGACCCTGATAAGTTCTTGTATTATGTCTAAATTGCTTACACCTAGCACATATTACAATGATATTTCTCTCTCTTTGTTGCAGGATCTCGCTCTCCTTCTTCCCTTCTCCATGTGCTCCTAGATTGGCTAAGTTGTCTTTTTAATGGTAGAAGTTCAATTATTAGGAATTTTTCATTTGGCTCTAAATTACTTTTTGGAATTGGGTGAATAGCATCATCATATACTTTGAAATATGTTTACTTAGTAAAGTATTCACTGCAGTTGTTTTCAATATTCTGCATATTTACAAAGAAGACCCGTGATATCCCACCATCCACATGAGTAACTTGCGAATTTGCAATTGCCTTCTTCAATCTTGAACTCATTATTTTTGCTAGGCAATAACTTTACATATTTTCTTTGACTTGAGTGCAACTCTAAGGACATTAACCTCTCCAAATATTTGACCTATTCTGAAACTAGTTTCCTCTCCAACATCTTAAGCATATGGATCAACATACATGCTAGCAAAGTGATATTGATCACTTTCAGCCTTGGGAATCTCAATCATATGCACATCTTCTTCTTATGTCAAACATATTGTCATCTGACTCAACATCAAACTCATTATTCTCCTTCGTATTCAAAACTATGGCTTAAGTTACCAACTAATGTATCCATCCAATAATCATTATCAGAGTTATTAGTAAGTGTAACAGCCTCTTCGTATTTTCTACTTCACCCTAGCTCCTCTCATTCCCCCTTTATAAATATTTGGACTACCCCTATTCGCCCTTCTGTAGACCTTTTCACTCCTAATACAGCTTCTTCCAACAGACTCAAAACCTCTCGCAGCAGACTCTGATTTAATCCTGGCAGACTCAGAGACATTTCCACTAACTTGAAATCCGATCCCAATAGCCTTACCACGATTCCGTCCTAGTAGCCTCACAACCCATACAACAATATTAAACAAGTAGATTTCGATAGCAAGGGACACAAAGTACGAACTAATATAAAATAGAGCAACAAAAACTCTTAAGCATAAAATAACTCCACCTTGTCCTACAAAATAGGAACCCTAACCTTCCAATAGAGTAAGAAAGTAGATTGTCGATAATGAGATGGGCCACAATGTCGAGGAAACGAGTGAAATGGGGAGAGTTAAATCAATTTTCTTGGGTTTAGGGATTTTAAAATTCCTCTTTAGTCACCTAACTTTTAAATCCGCGCAATTTCAACTTTTCCGCACAATTAGTACCTGTTAGTTTTTGAAGGATCAATTAGTTCTATTTACTAAAAGTGAAGTATATTTTAATAGTCTCTAAAAGTTATAAAGACCAATTAATGATTATTTCCCTAAATCTAAGGTTTCCTAAACCGGGGGACCTTAAGAGTAAATTTCCCTAAAAAACAATTGAACCCTATAGGCTTGTTTAGCTATAGTTACTTCTTACTTGTCATGTGAGCATAACTTTTTTTTTGGGCAGATTTTATGTTTTTTAAGTTTAAAGTCTAATAATTAGGATAATCCTAATTATAGTGTATGATAAGTCTGCTATATTAGAACTAAATAAAACATAATCCATAAAAATTAGTGGAATCCGAACTGCATGGTTCTACAAGTACAAATAATGGGAGATGAAAATAAACTAAAACTTGCAAAAAATATATTCAAGCAAATCTAAGAAACAGGTGCTCAATCACGCACATAAGCAAACTTGAAACTAGTAAACCATAAATTTAACAACCTTCAAAACAACTCCTGAAAGAATCTCAAAAAAAGAAAAAAAGACAATTCTTATGCTACTACTAAAAAAAAATCAGTCTGATTGTCAGATCAAAACACATCACGATTTCAAACACGCTCACACAACCTAGGAAACAAGGTTGTCATTCAATGACAGAGATGCTAGCTGATCAGCTGCGCCACTAGCCTGTTGCTGCTGCACACTCCTCAGAACCTCCATTGCCTCAGCAACCTTTGCTTTTAGAGCTTCTGGCGACTCCAGCAAGTGCAAAACCTCAGTCTGGTCCATCTCTAGAAGCATTCCTGTCACCTTAGCAGCTGCATCAGGCTCCAGCTGTTCTACCAGAGGGTAGAGATTCTCACCCAGCATCTACATTTATTCACCAAGCAAACACAATAAAATATATATACTGGTTCAGGAAAAAAAAAAAAATCTACCAAGTTTAAATAAACAGTTATTGCAGAGACTAGTGCATACCGTCCTCTGCTGTTCTGGACTAGCATTTGCAAGTGCACTAGCCAAAGCACCAATTGGAATTGGCTGAGACAAAGCTGTATCACGCATTGGCATACCACCCATGTCGTATGGAACAGAAAGCATCCCTCCAGCAACACCAGTCATTGGAACATCAGGCAAGGCCCGCCCAGGAGGGTAGCGATAGACACGTCCCCTTGGAAGCATCTGTCAATAAAGAAAACAATTAAGACAAAGGATATCACCAATGTCAATACAAGGAGAAAGACCACTGCCAACCTGCTGCTGCATTAGTGGCATTGGCTGCTGAGATTGCTGAGCAGCTCCAGCCCGTCGACCACCAGGACGCTGTCCCTGCTGCCCCTGCTGAACCATAGGCACAAAGAAATTTGGCATAGGAGCTCCACCAGGCCTCATACCAGGTACAAGCTGTTGCTGATATCCAAATCCAGGCTGATAACAACATATCATAATGAAAAGCACCACATTAATCAGATCATTGTACCTAAACAGCACAAAAAGAAACAATGAACTTGCGTAATAAGAAAAAAAGCAACATCAAGAGCCACCTGAGGAGGTATTATAGCAGGTGGGGCTTGTCCATAGAATATCTGCTGTCCCAGTCCTGGACCACCAGGGGGGTACATTGGCATTCGAGGAGCAACTGATGGTGCCATTGCAACTGGCCTCATTTGAGAAAATTGTGCCTGAAAAACAAATGCAAACCCATTGCGATATGAGGAAAAGGATGATATGTCACTTTTAGAGGATATACACAACCACAAGAAATGGAAAAATAAGAGGGCAAATGTATCACTGAAACAGTGATTTAGACAAAAGAAGATATTAATATTAATCACATGTTACATCTAAACTATTCCAGGAAACATCATTAGGAAAGGGGCATTAATGCAGGTATGTTTGCGTGTACATGAAAGGAAGCTATATTTAAACACAACCATCTCCACCAGCTATTGATTAGAGGCTGAAAATGTTTAGTAGAAAAATCATACCTGCAGCCTGGCTCTTCTATCTTCTTTTCGTTGTGCAAGTGCCACATATAAAGGTTTGCTGACAACCATTTTGCCATTCATCTCCATGAGCTATCAAAACAATTGTGTCATTATAACATGAGTGCACAAAAAGAGAAAAAAGAAAAGAAAAACCTCACTTACAGCTCTGGATGCTTCATCGGGAGTAGAGAAAGCAACAAACCCAGAACCTCTGCTTATTCCATTAGGATCACGCATAACCTGTGTCGCACAAAAATGTGTTTCACCTTTGATGAGCTAACAACCAACCAATCATAATTGTGGCTTGCTACTCAAAAAGCAAAATGCTACTTTACCTTGCATGATGTGATTAAACCAAATGGAGAGAAGAGCTCCTTAAGCTTATCATCACTTATGCTATCATCTAGGTTTTTAATGTACAAATTGGCCCCTTGAAACTTATCAGCTGCCTCCTTCATACTCTGCTCAAATCGAAGTTTTAATTCAGTTTCCCTTTCAGATTTCTTTTGGGCTTTCCCAACATACCACTCCTTATCCTCAAATTTCTTTCCATTAAGGGCCTCAACAGCTCTAGCAGCGTCATCTGCATTCTCAAAGTTGACAAATCCAAAGCACTTTGTTTTTCCATCTCCATCTCTCATCACCACAGCACTAGTGATTGTTCCAAATTCACCAAAAGTTTTATTCAAATCTTCATCAGTGACTGTTTCTGAGAGGTTCTTTACGAAGACATTGTTAAATCTCATCTTGTCAGTGGCACTCTCTCTTTCCTGTTTGCGAAGAAAAGGTCCAACATACACTTGCTTATCATTCAATAGCATCCCATTTAACTTCTCTATAGCCTTTTGGGCAGATTCCTCATTGTCAAACTGTACAAAGCCATAGCCCTTTGACTGGCCAGAGAAATCTGTAGCCACCTTGCAAGATAGGATGTTACCAAATGCCGAGAAAGTATCATGCAATGCTTTGTGGTCAATTCCCTTGTCCAGATTCTGTTAATATATATACATTTAGTCAGAGTGCACAAAAGAGGATTCAGAACTCAAAATTATATAAAAATACACAGCATCAACCGAATCTCCTATCAGCAGACATGAATACCTTGATAAATATGTTGCCAGCGCCACTTTTGCGAATACTAGGGTCACGATGAGAATACATAATTCTGATGGGGCTTCCATTGAGAGGGGTGAAATTCAGCATATCCAATGCCCTAGCAGCTGTTAAAATTATAGAAAGAGGGAGAGAGAATTTAGGAGCTTTACTCAGATTAAAAAAAAAAAAGAAAGAAATAAATTAGGAGCTTTACTGCAGATGTAAGGAACAAGAAAGCATGTAACATTTGCCACGTGCAGATACATTGATAGCATAAATATAAATTGGTCATTCTCTATTAGATTCTACCAGAATTCCTAACGATGTAAGATCACCTCCAATGTAAAGCTCCCAAATTCACAAGTTCTTCCAAAGCACAATAAACTTTGGAGAAATATAATTATGAAATATAAATTATATTGTCATTATTTGTCACAGAATCATAATATAATGACATTTGCTGCAATCAAAAGTTCTAGTCTTTTTAATGCGGAAAGCACAACAATAAAGTACTTTTTATCCTGTTTATGCTCCATTGACCAAAATTATTTCATGAACTTACAGCTTTCATCCCACAAAAATAAAATGAGGAATTACAATCACACAGTGAGATAACATTCAGACCTACAAGCCACAACTGAATAAAAGTGAAAAGCTTGTAACTTAATGATGTATTTGTTGGTCGGAGAGAAGGGGTTGGGGGGAGGGGGAAGTGCTAGCAACCAACATGTGACTCCAATGCCATGTATGAGCATGGTACTCTAGGACTCAAGAAAGAGCATTGCAAAGTCCTTGTACCCACTCAAATTAGATGTGAGACTCCACAGTACCTTAAGGGAAACAAGGCGCATCTCTACCATAGTATCACCATTGGCAATTGCTTTTGGTAGAAATGGTAGCACATGATTCTAAGAGTTCCCCAGTTAAAAGCCATCACAAGTTGAAATAGCGCAAGGATGAGTGTCTAAAGGCACTCTCCCCCTACAGTCATTTGCAACCTCTGATACTCCGACTCTTTATTTTGCCAGGCTGTACCCGTGTCGACATGACACTTCACGGGATACAATATAGAATATGTGTCCATATATTCAAGCACTTGAATACTTTTGTGACATGTTCATGCATAGTTGATAGAGCATTCTTTTCTGCTATGATGATCTACTGTTTATATCTGTATATCGTTTATTCCTATGATGTGGATTGGTGGATTTCTCATAGTTGGTGCTGAAAATCATGTATTTAGATAAAAATAGTTATATGGTTGTATTTTGCACAATTTATTTAATTGTATTTGATCATCTATTTAGATTGTAATTATTACTATATAACTTTATAATTTTTTTTTATTCTAGTTTATTTTATATAACGTAATGTATCCATGCACCTATTTCTAAACTTAGATCCATATTCCCATATTTTCTATTCAGAAAGTTAACAAGTCAACATAAGATATGTAACCATTTCTAATACTTGTATCCATGTCCAAGTAACATAGTTTACAACACATAAGATGCAAGGTCTGAAAATAGGATGCACCTATACTTGTTTTTGGTAAAAATGGTGATATATGAACCTAAAAGCTTCTAGGTTAAACAAGCTCAAGTTAGAGTAGCATAACAATGGGTGCACTTCTAGAAAGCTGTCAATATTCAGTCAATAAGATGGTGGCTAGTTCAATTCAGCATCCTAACTAGTAACTAAAACATTAATGTCATGCAAAATTAAAATACAACTTTCACACCAACAATAAAAACCAAGCCTTCGGTTTCTTAGAAGTCATGCAACGAAGGTAGGATTCTAAAACTTGGTTCAATCTCTCAATCTGACCATCAGACTGTGGATGATAAGTGAAACTGAACTGGAGTTGAGTGCCAAGTTTCTTCATCAATTCTTTCCAGAAAATACCAGTGAAAATTTGATCCCTATTCGAGACAATGCTAGCTGGAGCACCATATAATTTAAACAATGGTCAAAGTAAATCTTAGCCAAGGAAGCTGCTGAAAATGGATGTTTCAAGGCAATAAAATGTCCAAACTTTGTGAATTTGTCGTTAACTATACAAATTGTATCATAACCCATGGACCATGGCAATTTTTTGATAAAATCCATCAATGTATGTTACCAAGCCTGAGATGCCACGGGTAAAGCTTGGAGCAGCCCATGTGGAGCATAGTTTTAAATAACGGCCATTACATTATGTAACGAATTTGGGGAGCCTTACCCGTTACTCCGTTATACAACGGCCCCCCTTGATTTGCAGACGTAACGACTGTTACGTAACCGTAACGACCGTTACCAATAATTAAACTTCTTTTAAATTCTTTTATATCCTTCTTCTTTTGCTCCCTATTCTCATTTTCATTAGTTTATACACTTTAGAGCAGCATCAAAAGCTATATTTTTTAAGTTTTCTATTCCCTTACCCTTTCAAATTTCAATCTTCCCTGCTTATTTCTCATATAAACTTAGATCCATTATAAACAATTCTATTTTCAAACTTATTTCTTCTAAAAAATTAGTTAAATTTTATCTATTTTAGTTTTTAATTGTTGTTTTTTCCATTTTTAAACAAGTTTTATGGATTCAAGTGTTAGTTTTGAGTTAAAATTGTACTTTGAGCTGTTAGTTTACTCGATCTATAAAGATTATGTTGATTTTTCTTATTTTGAACTATACGATGTTTAACTTTAAATAATCTATATTTTATGTATTCATGTTTATTATGCATTTGTGTACATTGTTCTGAATTAAGTCTAATCAATATCATTTCATTTATCAACTTTGCAAATTTTTTTGAAAAATTTACGTAGTGTCAGGCCATTACCATTAGATTACAGCCGTTACAGACCTTTTTCCATTACCAGCGACCAAGTTTTAAAACCATGATGTGGAGCACAATGCTCTGTTTTGCAACATTGAAAGATATCACAAATCCAAATCCCGTCGAGTGCCCGCCATAGAAATATTTTTTGACTCTCAAGACAGTAGCGACTATCTCAGAGTAACTCCCAATTGGGCTATTGTGGCATTCCGTAATGATCTTTTGTCTAAGAGTTGAAGAAACCCCCTCATAAATTTGGCCTTTATATTTTAAGGCTCCGCCCTATAATGACCACAACTGCAACTCAATTTGTAAAAACGAAGAGGTAATTACTTGAGAGGCCAAATCGTCTCTATCATAAGAAGTGAGAATTTCTTGTAACCAAGCGGGAGAAGTGGAGGACAAAGTTGGTTAATTGCAGCCCCTTCTCTTAGCTGTGAAAAGGCATCCGCCACTTTATTCTCCGCACCGTTTTTATATTGAATTGAGTAGTCAAAGACCCAACAATTTCACCACCCCTTTTTGCTATAACAAAGTATTCAAACATTGTTAGAGCAAATATTTGATGCTTTGGTGATTGTTTTGATAATAAAATGGCCTTAATCCCAATGATTTAAACAAGAAAGCCAATGGTTTTCCCTATTGAAGTAACAGGCTGGCATCACTCCAATACAAATGGAACATCAAATTAGGGTAAAGCTAATATCCGAGTTGTAGCTAACAAAGCCTTCAATCTGTTAAAGGCAGATTCAGCCTCAGGATTCCATTGCCATTGATCCTTCTTCAGTAATTCTATTAATGGTTTGTTGATAACCCCAAAATCCCTAATAATGCGCCAATAATACCCAACCAACCCCAAAATCCTCATACTCCCTTAATGTTCTTTGGTGTAGACCAATTAACTATAGCCTGAGTCTTCTCTGGGTTAGTAGAAACCCCTCCTTCAGCTATCACATAACCAAGATACTTAATGGACCTTCTGCCAAATTCACACTTACTCCATTTAGCATAAAGGGGATTGTCATATAAAATTTGCAGCACCACACTTAAATGATCAATATGTGCCTCCATGAAAGGACTGGACACCAATATATCATCGAAGAAGACGAGCACAAAGCGCACTAAATAGGGCTGGAATATGTTGTTCATTAGAGATTGAAAGGTTGCAAGGGCATTAGCGAGGCCAAAGGGCATTATTAGAAATTCTAGTGCCCCACATGAGTTTTGAAAGCCGTTTGTGAACATCATCTGAATGCATTAGAATTTGCTGATAGCCTACTCGCAAATTAAGATCCAAAAGCACTACTACTCCTTGCAATTCATTCAACAAATCCTCAATAAGCGGAATTGAAAATTTATCCTTGATTGTTGCATCGTTGAGTTGGCAAAAATCAATACAGAATTCTCCAATTGCCATCTTTCTTCTTGACTAGCAAAATTAGGAGTGATAATGGACTATTGCTTGGCCTAATAATACCAGTAACTAGCATCTCTTGTATTTGTTTTTCAACTTCATTTTTTTACTGATAATTGTGTTGGAAGGGCCTAATATTAATGGGGTCTGTGTGTGGCTTGAGAGGAATTCTATGATTATGGGATCGAGGAGGCAAGGACATGGATGCTTTGAATATCTCCCGGCATAGCTGCTTTTTACTCAATGGAAAGCCTACTGCCGGTATAAATAGCTTACAGGATATGCCCTTCCAACCATTCTTCACCAATTTATGAATGGATCGCACTAATTAATCGCAAAAGTTCCTTGCTTAGTTAACCTTTAAGAATAGGCTATTGAGAATCTCGGAAAATGGTGAAGGTGTTTTTGTTGAAATCGAATGTGACAAGGGTGTGCTTTTTCATTCCGTCAACCCTTAAAATTATGCCATAGTCTCCCATGGACTGACTCTGCATAACCCAATTAGCTTGAGGTAGTTTGCTATACACATCATTACAAAAGGCACAAAGACTACTGGAAGCTTCAAATCCTTCACAAGTTTTGAATCTAAGTGTGGGTACTCCCACTATCAATTAAGATCATCACCAGCTTTCCCTTCAAATGCCCCTTCACTTTCAGTGTATTATCATTAATGCTCCCACTTATAGCATTCATTGATAATAAAGGGGCGATATCATCCTCTTTCATTTCATGCTCTTCCCCCATCCATGCAACCCAGTCGAGCTTCCTCCCCTTCCAACTCAATCTCATCCTCCGCCTGGTAGTGCATCAATACCCAGGAAAATAATGATCCCCACATCTAAAGCAGCTATTAGAATTTCGTCGAACATTGGAAGTATTTTGAGAAATAGGTGGAAGAGCAAGTAGGGCTGGTTTACGTTGAACGACGGGTGGGTTCTGAGTAGTGTAACTGGACTTTGGATTATAAGAGGAGATAGGTTTTGGAGATAGAATGGGTTTATTTGTGTGTATTTGCAAGGGTAAGTTAAGTTGTGTTTTGGGGCCAATATTGTAAGTGGATTTGGATTGGAAGGAGTTAAGCCTCGGTTGATAGCTATTGGTCTGCTGGGCCTGTAACAACAATTACTGCAATTTGGCTTAGTGTGAAGGACGGTCAAATTCTCACTGCTACATCATTCCTCAAACCGCCAATAAAGTTGCTGATAAAATATACCTCCGTAAACGAGGATTAAGCTGCTCCATCTGACACTTAATCCTCTCGAATTCGCTCTGGTATTCAGCCATTGTTCCATTCTGTCGGAGCTCTTTAAATGCAATCACTACATCTTCCACCACTCTCTTTTAGAATTCATCCTAGTAAACCAATATTCTACTTGTTTAATCAAGTATAAACTTGCCAAATCCACCTTCTGATCATTAAGAACTTCATAAATCTCAAAATATTTACCACATTTCCAGAGCCAATCTTGCCCTCCAAGCACCGGCAAATCCATTTTGAATAACAACCTGCTCAAATATCCTCATCTCTACACTTCTATATGAGTTGTTTCTCCTACTCCATGTTCACGAGGTAATAGCAAGATTCCCCAAGATTCAATAGTGCCCAAAAGAGGAGTAGAGTTTACTTGTACCGTGTCTATTTTTGTTTCTTTGCCCATTTCACCCCCTTTCATCATCTGTAATAACCGATTCAACTGACTATTGATTTTGATTTGTCCATTCCTCGAATAATCATGTAGACGTTGTTGCTCAGCACAGACCTATTCGTGAAGGCAATGTTGTTCCTTCTGGAATGTCTCAAACCGAGCATTATAATCAGAGTTCATTGTCTCCACCCTTTAACTGAGTGCCAATATTTGTTCTTCCATTGAAATCGCTTTTGTTTCTGCTATTGATGGTGTTTGGTTCCGTTTTGTACTTCAGCTCTTCTCCAGCTATTTAAAAGAAAAAAATTGTTCCACAGTGTAGTACCGTTGCTCTTTATACCAGTCTTGCATACCCAACCAGAAGGAGAATAGAAACAGAGAATAGCATGTTGAAGGTTTAGAGAAAAGAAGAGAAGAAGGGTGAGAGAAAAAGAGAGAGATAGAGAGGAAGGAGATAATGTTTGTATATTCTCATTCTGTTTCTGTACCTTCCTTCCATATAATATATGAGTGATTTCATATCAGAATGCAAGACAAAATAGGAATATTCTTTAATTGAAAATGTTGGACCACTTCCCGCTCATTCTTCAAATAACATTCTTACGGTGGTATGTGACATAATCTTTGTCATGAAAAAGTGCATGAGGAGTGAAGTGAACTCATTACCTCATTGTCACGGGGAATTTTGCAGCAACCAAGATTTTTCACATGGAATAAAGATAATCTATTTTACTAACTCCAAGGATCCAACACGATTTCTTGATGTACTCCAAAGAACTGTCAAACGACGACTCTATTCTATTGTGAAACTCATGAATTATAGCTTGATATGGAAAAAACTTTCTTCAATCTAGCAGAGGAGTTCCACAGCCAGTCCTCAAATCAGACTTATTTATGGTATTTCTACTTCTACCAATCACTCCAAAACCCAGATTTATCATAGCATAATTCAGTTGATTGCATGTCCAGATCAAATATTTAATGCCTATTTCCTTCAGAAAAATAAATAACTATTTTTCATTTCCTAAAAGAACTTTGATTTTAAACTTCCATAAAAAAAAGTAAAATATGCACATTTACCTGTCAATAATCGAAAACGGTTAAAATTCAAAAGAATTATATAATTAAAAAAATATTATAAATGTATTTCGAAACTTAGTTTGCTTTTTTTTAGTAGGGGAAATGGGGGAATGGAGATCAAATTTTAAAACTTTTTTAATATGTGGTATTCATTTATTTTATAATAATATGATTAATATATTTATCGTTGTAAATGTTTTACTAGATTACCAAATTTTATTTTAATCTTCTATTTGAAAAAAAATGGCACTTGTATATACAAAATTCGATTTCACTTTTCTTAAAAACTTTTTCTTAAAACCATCCCGGTTTTACATGAGTGAACGGATAGCTAGCTTAGTCCTTTCTTCTCTCTTCTTTTGCTATAAACATTAGAATTGAGTTTCACTTTTTTGTAGCACAACACCTTCACAACCACAGAACTACACCTACACATAGTGTTGGCACTGCATTTGGCTGTATAAATTTTCTTCTAAAAATAATGGAAAACAAACAAGGAAATTCTTAACTAGTTTAAACCACCTACGTCGAAGTGATTTGGTGACAATTGGAAGTAGTGCATGTGACTTATCTAAATCAGCCGTGACCCATTTTCACAAGTCAAAAATTAACGATAAAAAACAGAACTGTAAGAGTGAGAAATGAAAACTATCACTCGAACATATATTATCTATTAAGATTTTAACTACTCATTAAACAAATTCCAAAAATAATGATGATGATGATTTTAAGAATATATCTTCCTCCGCTTGATTAATTAGAAACTCTCTACTTGATTAACTAGAAACTAACACCTACATAATTTATTAATATTGAACAAATTGAACATAAATAAGAACCACTGAAAATTAAAATAAATAAATAAACTAACCATCCTGAGGACTGCTATAATTAACGTAGCCATAACCGAGCGATCGCCGTGTAGTCAAGTCCCTGCAAACCCGAACAGAAACCACTTGACCGACTTGATTAAACAGATCGTACAGGTGCGAATCCGTCACGTTCGCCTCCAGATCCCCGACATAAAGGGAAGTAGTCACGAACTGGGGGTTGGCCCCGCCGTTCACACCCTGAGCCTGAACCGGAACTTGAACCTGTGCCATTTCCTTTTTTTCTCTTGAAATATTTCTATTCGAATTTTTTTTATTTTTTTTTCAATTTATCTTCCCTCTCCTCTTTTTATTCTAATAAAACAAACACCAAACCCTAACCCTATCAGTCCACGCTACACCAAACCTAGCTTAAATAAGAGAACGAGTGATAGAAGCGCACACCAATTATTCGATAAAATGACTAACAGAGATACTGTGTTTTTCGTTTCAGTCTTTTGATATATTTCTTTTTGTTGTTTTTGGGTTTTTTGATAGGGGAGGAGAGGGAAGGCGGAGAAGGAAACAGTGATTTTGGTCGCCGAAAGGACTGGCGGCGCGTGAGGAAGTAACAGAGAGTGGTAAGGAGGGGGCAGAATAGGATACTGCTCTGAAAACGGAAGAGGGTGTTCGGAGGTCGAGAGAGAACGATATAAAGGAAAGAAGAGGGTTTGGGTATAGAGAAAACCCTAGGATGATGACAACGAGAGATATCCACCGTTGGATTTGTTGGGTGTATGGGGCCCAGATGACGTTGTGAAGAAGCAACTGAGTAACCGTGGATGGGATATTTAGGAAAGGAGAGAGCGGTTAAGAACACGCGCGGTAGGAGCCCGTGTAATGTAATAGTGTTTGGTGGGTTAGTTTGATAATCAATTATGGGAAAAACAACACGTAGGATTTTGACTGTTGCTTTAACCGCCTAAACATGGTTAAGAGATTTTAATAGGAAAAGATTCTCATTTTCCAATTCTAGAGATTCTCCCTATAAGAGAATTCTACACCATGCCGAAAACACACAATCTATTCTTTTTCACTCCCAACAATAAAAATTCAAAATTCACAAAATTTTTATATTTTATTTTTAATTTTTTAATAACATACCATTTATTTTGATATAGATTAATAAAAAATATTCAAATATATAAATATAATTTACTGTAAATGATGCGACATGATAATCGCTTAAATAAGTTATAAGCGATAACTATAAGATAGGGTCACGTGGAGAGAGTCTGATTCATAAAAAAGAAAACTCGGACACTGTAGTGTTTCATTCTTTTAAGACTCGCCCTCTCTTGAGTAGAACGATACTTCACAAAAGGTTACCGGTAACGGATACAATCCAACAAATCCTCATTGCATCTATAATTGCAAAATCCTTATCCAATTAGCCGGTGCTAGCCGGATTTTCCAGAAGATTTGATAACCAACTCCATTTTTTTATAGTATAAAAGTTAATGTACATAGAGATCAAAATACGCATTATTACTCATTCATTCTTAGTTCTAAGCAATTCATTATATTCGCTCATTCTATTAATTAACTGACTTGAACTTCGAAGTGGCTGCCCATAGGTACCAACCACCTTACATCTTCTCTTTTGCAGATTGATCAATTGCAGTTTAGTTCTATTTTCAGCCACATCATTTGGTTCCATTGTTGAAAAATCCATTAAATTCTCCATGTTCATTTGGATTAAAACCGGTCTTCTATTTCACTTTCTCTTAAAAAAGGCACCTTTCTTTTCTTCCATTCTCTAAATGACTAACAATTCACAATCTATTACTAAGGCTGCTACCAACAAAGGGGCCATAATTTCTTTCACTCTTGAAAGTGAACAAAACACACTCTCTATGATCAATGATGTAATACCCGGCTAAATTTCGACATCGGAATTTTCACTTTTCGACGGAATCTCCGTCGGAATAGAATCTCGAAGCCGGAATCTTTACAAGGGCAAAATAAGGTTTTCATAAAATGAATTTTGGTTTTTATTGTTTGGAATTTTGTTAAGGAAATAAAAGAGTTTTTCAAAGGATTCCCAGGTTCGACCGCCGAACCTTCAAGTTCAACTGCTGAAGGTGGTTCTCCCATGCCGTCGTGGGACCTTCCTGTTCGGCCGCCGAAGGTGGTTTCTCCAACCACCTATAAGGGGCCTTCAGCCCGAAAATGAGAGAGCTCTCTCTCTATTTTCGGGCAGACGTAAGTCCATGCCCTCCCTTTGATGCTGTTGTTGAAATTCCTTCAAATTTCTCAGAAAATTCATGAGTTTTCTTTTGTTTTTGAAGATTTGAGTTTGAACCTAAGTTTTGAACCTTGGAGACCTCCGGAGATCGATTTTCTCTCAACTCCAAGTTTGGGTTGCTGCTACCTTTAAATCTCAAAGAGGTAAGTTTAGATCTTTACTTTTCCTATGTTTTAAATAAGTTTAAGAAGGGTTAAAGGGTTTTTAAGCAGGGAAGATGTTTAATATGAAGTTTTAGGGTTGGGATAGTTTTTATGGGGAATGTCTTCTTTTTAAGTTTTGTTGTTGCATAATGGGGATTAAGTTAGTTTTTGGTGTCCTTTATGCATATAGAGTGCGTATGGATGGTTATGAGTTGTTGTGTGTGAGAATCGGAGTGTTTGGTGGCTGTGGGCATAGGGCAAAATCGGGTTCTGCCTTGCTGGAGAACTCAGATTCGGTCGCCGAAGCAAGGTTCCACCGTCGAACCTGCAGGTAGAGGCAGCCTTTTGGCCGCCTAAACTGCCCCCGAAAGTATGGACTTTCGAATCTGTGAAGGAGTTTAGACCGCCGAACCTGCCCCCGAAATTTGTTAACTTTCGGATCTGTGAAGGATTTTAGGCCACCGAACCTGCCCCCGAAAGTTGCTGACTTTCGGATCTGTAAGGGACCTTCGGCCGCCGAACCTGCCGCCGAAAGTCCCCTGCTCAGCCTTTACTTGCTTGCTTTATAAATATGTTTTGGTTTTTTTAGGGGATTTTGGGGAGTTGTTTAGAATCTGCTAAAAGTTATGTTTGGTCCCTCATTTGAGTCCATTTGTGTAGGATCGGATCTGGGAGACCATAGAGGCCTGCAGTGAGATAATTGCGCCAGTTTTAGGCGAGCGTCAGCCAGAGGTGAGTATAACTGAACTGAACTGTAATACCCGGCTAGACTCCGGTATCGGAATTCCTACCGTCCGGTGGAATCTCGGATGTCGGAGACCTCTAGAAGGGTAAAATCATGTTTTTATAAAATGTTTTAATGTGTTTGATGATTTTAAGTAAGAAGGAAAATGAGTTTTGGATGAAATAGACCTTGGAGGAAGACTCAGGTTCGGCCGCCGAACCTCAAGTTCGGCCGCCGAATATGCATGCGCTTCGGGAGTGCTTTAGGCCCCCGAAGGCATAAGTGAGGGAAGTCCAAGTTCGGCCGCCGAACATGGCATGCATGCGGAGGCACGTTAGGCCCCCGAAAGTGGCCTGGCCAGCGGTATAAAGGGGTCCCCATGTCCGAATGGGCAAGTTTTTCTCCCCATTTTCGGCCAAGGTGAGCTATCCGCCGTCCCCCATCGATTTTGAGTCTCTTCCTACAAATCTTTTATGATTTTCATGAGATTTTACTTTGTTTTGAAGATTTTTGAGCATTTAAGCAAGTTTTGAGGCTTAGAAGACTCAGGAGCTCTTTTCCTTGGTTCTCCAAGTTTAGGTCGTCTCTCTCTCGATCTTCAAGAGGTAAGAGCCGATCTTGAACTCATTTTATGTTTTAAGTAACTTTTAAGTTGATCTATGGGGTAGAAATGCATGTTTAGGTTAGTTGAACTTGTTAGGTTTTATGTGATTATATGGGCAATGTATGATATTTGTGTATGTTTGATGTATTGTAGTTGGGGTTTAGGATAGTTTGAGACCCCTAGGTGTTGATGTATGTGTATATGCATGCTTTGAAAGAGTTGGTTGCTTGTTTGGAAGGTTTGGGAGGAAAGTGTGCATTGAAGAGCTGGTTTCTGCCCTTTGGGAGAAACCAGGTTCGGCAGCCGAAAGGATTTTCGGCCGCCGAACCTGTCTGTGAGGCAAGCCTTTCGGCTGCCAAAGCTGCCCCCGAAAATGGACTTTCATCTCTGGAGGGGACTTTCATCTCTGGAGGGCACTTTCGGCCGCCGAAGGTGCCGCCGAACCTGCATGACTTTCGGCTCTGAAGGGACTTTTGGCCACCGAACCTGCCGCCGAAAGTGCCCTGTTCAGCCTTCCTTTGCATGTTTTCTATGGATGTTTTGAGGTGTTTTAGGGGGTTTTTGGGGAGTATTTTAGAGTCATATTTATGTATGTTAGGTCCCTCATTTGAGTCCACCTGTATAGGTTCGGACCCGAGGAACCGAGGACCCCAGCAGTGAGATAGCTGCTTTCGAGTCTTGTCAGAGCTAGCCAGAGGTGAGTGGAATAACTTTCTATGTTTTCAAAGTAAATAATGAACGTTTTAGCATGATTCACGCATCATGAATGCCATGAGATATATTAGGGTGCTTGCATTAGAATTTCACGAATATGTTGCATTGCATATTATGTTGTTGATGTGGATGAATGTTGAATGATCCATTAGCCCTTATATAGTATGATATGACAGACTATGGAAGTCCGGGTGAGCCTGCACTATGCCCCCGACATGATTGGATATGTATGGTATGCTATGGAAGTCCAGGCGAGCCTGCACTACGCCCCTGGCATCATTAGACTGTATAGAGGGCTAAATGGTGACAAGTTCATCCTTGATGTGAAATGTTTGTGCTGTGATGCATTCCATGATATCACATGTTTTAAATGCTATGTTTTATTATTATGCTCACTGGGCTCTAGTAGCTCACCCCTCTCCCTTAAACTCCAGGTTTGCAGGTACAGGGTAGACCAGGAGGTCAGCAAGAGTAATGAAGTATTGGTCATGTAATAGCTAGTGTGGACATGAAAAATGTTGATATATTATGTTTAGTACAGTTATGTAATGTAATGATGATATTGAGGATTAGAGATGTGCTTGACCCTAGCTGTATGTTAATCCCCTTTGTTTACATGATCTTTTAAATGTAATGATTTTAATAAATGTCTATGTTGAACCAAACTCAATGTATGTTATGTTACCCCATTGGAGCATTGTTGAGGACTCCAGTGTGGGTTGATGATTATGACTATGTATAGTGCATGCACAGGTTGAGTTTGGTGATTGAATGGAAAGAAAAGTTCAAAATTTTTATGTATGTTGTTGATCATGTATGGGATTAAACAGGTTCACAGGATGAATGTTTGGCTTGCTACGCGTCCCGGCGGCCTTAAGCCGATCTGGATCCTAGCGCTGGTAGCGGACCGATTTTCGGGTCGTTACATGAACTATCGTTTCAAAGTAATCAAACTTTTTAAGCATGCTCATGCATCACGAATGCCATGTTTATATATTAGGTTGTTTGCATTAGAATTCATGAATATGATGCATTGCATAATTTACTGTTGTTGTGGATGGATGTTGGATAACCCATTAACCCTCTAGTATGATATGTTATGACGGATACGGAAAGACCAGGGTTTGTCCATTCTACGCCCCTGGCACTATGGATATGTTATGTTATGTTTAAGAGGAAGTCCTGAGGAGCTCCCATTGAGGGCCGGGCACTATTAGAATATGTAAAGGGTTACTGGTGACAAATCCATTTTTATGTGAATTGTTTGTGTTGTGACGCATTTCATTTGATCATATGTTTATTAAATTATTTTTATGTTCTGCTCACTAGGCTCTTGTAGCTTATCCCTTCCCCCTAACCCCAGGTTTGTAGGGTCAGAGTTAGCTCAGGGAAGTCAGCTGAGTTACTGGTATAGCTTTTTGTAATAGTATAGATGTGGACATGTATTATTGTATGGTTTTAGAAGTGTGTCTTACCTTAGTTGTTGTCCTTGTAATCCCAATTTACATGATTGTTATGTAAAAATTTTAGTGATGAGTTATGTTCAAACTAAGCTCTAGGCATGTGATGTTTACCATACTAGAGCATTTGATGAGGGCTCTAGCATGGGGTTTTATGATTTCAGTTTTGATACATGTACAGGTCGAGCATTGGTTCATGAAATGTTTAGGTTTTAGTTTTTGCGTGATCATGTATGGGATTTTATCAAGTACACAAGATGTATAGTAGGCTTGCTATGGGCTCCGGCGATCTTAAGTCGATCTGAACCTTAGCGCCGGTAACGGTCCGGTTTCCGGGTCGTTACAGAGTGGTATCAGAACCCTAGGTTCATATGGTCGGACCTAAAGTGTTGGGCTCATAGATGTTATAGAAGGGCAAGCACATTAGGAAAAATCATGTCCACTAGGATAAGATGTAGAATCCTATCTTGATGAAGGTATGATGATATGTAATGTCATGATTGTATGCATGTGCATTGATGATATGTTATGTATATGATGTGGGTTCATGTGTATCCACGTGAACCGTATAATGCTAATGTTTATATGTTAAATGTTATTATCAGAAGACAGGATGCGAGGCTCACATCGATCTACACAGTTGACTGGAGTTCCACATGAAAATGGTGGTATGGATGTCTTTCCTCCTATTGCTCCGTCAAGAGCACGGTCAAGTAGGACTAGCAAAGATGAAATGTCAAGGGACCCTAGAAGGTCCTTTGATGTGAACAGAAGAAGAACAGATCCAGGAAGGATGTGATTGTGCGGTTGTCGAAGCCGGTCAAAAATAACCTTTTCAGTTATCAACAATTTTATAACTGCAGATAGTGGTGAAAGGATCGAATCCACAGGAAATTGATTGTAACGACCCAAAAATTGGACCACTACCGGCGCTAGGATTCGGGTCGACTTAAGGCCGCCGGGACCCGTAGCAAGCCTAACATGCATCCTGTGAACCTGCTTAATCCCATACATGATCGACAACATCCATAAAAAAAAATTAAAACTTTTCTTTCCATTCATACGCCAACTCAACCTGTGCATGCACTATAACATAATCATAACATTGATCCCTCAGTGGGATCTCATCAGTGCCCCCAATGGGTGACATAACATATGCTGAGTTGGTTTACATAAACATCATAAAAATCTCTACGATCATGTAATTAAAAAGGGATAACAAGATCTATGGTCAAGCACACTCTAACATCCATAAACATCATCTCATTACATATCTATACTGATTGAGACATTACATTACGATTTGATCATGTCCATTGCAAGCTATTACATAAGCATGACTTCTTTACTCTATCCGGACTCCCGCACTATACTGTACCTGCAAGCCTGGGGGAAAAGGGAGAGGGGTGAGCTAAAAGCCCAGTGAGCAGAACTATAAAATATATTAACACTATGCTCCAATGAGATGCATCATAACATAGACAATTCACATAAGGGTTGGGTGAACTTGTCACCAATTAGTCCAAGCTAACTCTGTGCCAGGCCGTAGCATGGGGTCCTGGTCTTCCTGTCATACATACATTACTTACCATTGCCCCAGGGCCTCCTCTGGGCTCCTGGTCTTCGAGTCCCATAACCGTGCCAGGCCGTAGAATGGGGTCCTAGTCTTTCCTTACTCTGTGCCAGGCCGTAGAATGGGGTCCTGGTCTTCCTGTCATGGACTAATTGGGTCATCTAACATTCACCCACATCAACAACAATCGATGCAATGCGGCATATTCGTGAAATCTAATGCAATCATCCTATTGCATAATCATGATGCATGAAACATGATAAAGCATTTAATTTAAAAGATTAAGTTTAGTTCCACTCACCTCTGGCTGACTCTGACAACACCGAAGCAGCTGAACTCACTGCTGGGGTCCTCGGTTCCTCGGGTCCGAACCTACACAGGTGGACTCAAATGAGGGACCAAACATACTAGAACATAACTATAAACTACTCCCCAAAAACCCCCTAAAACATCATGAATCAACCATAGAAAAACATGCAAAGGAGGCCTGGACAGGGCACTTTCGGCGGCAGGTTCGGAGGCCGAAAGTCCCTCCAGAGCCGAAAGTCAGGCAGGTTCGGCGGCACCTTCGGCGGCCGAAATTGCTAGACAGAGACGAAAGTCTCCTTTCGGGGGCAAGCTTCGGCAGCCGAAAGGCTGCCTCCCCAGCCATGTTCGGCGGCCGAAAATCCTTCGGCTGCCGAACCTGGTTTCTGCCAAAGGGCAGAAACCCGGCTCCCCTTGCACATTTCGCCTCCAAACCTTTCCAACATGCATCATACCTATTCTACAACACACAAACACAAGCATACATGTTCCTTGGGGTCTCAAACCATCATAAACCCCATCTACAACACATCAAGCATCCACATTGTTCAAGAACATACATTTATACCCATAATCATAACTATAACCTAAACATGCATTCTAACCCATAGATCTACTTAAAACTTACTTAAAACATGCAATGAGCTTAAGATCGGCTCTTACCTCTTGAAGATCGAGAGAGAGACGACCTAAACTCGAAGTTGGGAGAGATTGGGTTCTTGAACCTCCAAGCTCCAAAACTTTGCTCAAAAGCTCAAATCTTCAAAACAAAGTTAAAACAACTGAAAATCTTGAAAGATTTAGAGGAAGAACATCAAATATTGGTGAGGGACGGCGGAGAGCTCACCTTGGCCGAAAATGGGAAAAAGCTCGCCCGTTTTCGGCTAAGGGACCCTTTTATAGTGGCTGGCCAGACCACGTTCGGGGGCCGAATGTGCCTCCGCATGCATGCCATGTTCGGTGGCCGAACTTGAGGTTCGGCGGCCGAACCTGGACTTCCCTCACTTATGCTTTCGGGGGCCTAAAGCACACCCGCAATGCATGCATGTTCGGCGGCCGAACTTGAGGTTCGGCGGCCGAACCTGAGTTTTCCTCCAATGCTATTTTCATGCAAAAACTCATTTTCTTTCATGCTTAAAACATAAAATACATTAAAACATTTTATGAAAACATGGTTTTACCCTACTAAAGGCTTCCGACATCCGAGATTCCACCGGACGATAGGAATTCCGATACCGGAGTCTAGCCGGGTATTACATTCTCCCCCCCTTAAGAACATTCGTCCCTGAATGTTCCTCAACTAGCACATGCATAGAATCATCACATCACACACATAAAACACACAGAGACTAACCTTAAAAGAGATGAGGATATTGCCGGAGCATAGACTCCCGTGTCTCCCAAGTGCATTCTTCCATATTGTGGTGGTTCCACAGGACTTTCACCATCGGGATTTCCTTGTTTCTTAGCTTTCTGATCTGGGTGTCTAGGATCCGTACTGGCTGTTCCACATAGGTGAGATCCTCTTGGATCTCCACATCAGGCTCACTAAGAACCTTGCCCGAATCTGACATGAACTTTCTCAACATAGAAACATGGAAAATCGGATGGATTCTCTCCATTGAAGCAGGTAAATCCAGCTTGTACGATACATTCCCAATCCTTTGCAGGACTTCAAAGGGTCCGATGTACCGCGGAGCCAGCTTACCCTTCTTTCCGAACCGAACCACTCCTTTCATTGGAGACATCTTGAGCAATACCAGATCCCCCTCCTGGAACTCTACTTGCCTTCTGCGGATGTCTGCATAACTCTTCTGTCTGCTTGCAGCAGTCTTGATTCTTTCTCTGATTAAGGGTACCACCCTGCCGGTGACCTCTACTAGCTCAGGCCCTGCCAAGGCCTTTTCTCCAACTTCCTCCCAGCAAACAGGTGACCTGCACTTCCTCCCATATAAAGCTTCATATGGAGCCATCCCGATGCTAGCATGATGGCTGTTATTGTAGGCAAACTCCACCAAAGGTAGATGCTGCCTCCAAGAACCGCCAAAGTCCAGCACACACATTCTTAGCATATCTTCTATGGTCTGGATGGTCCTTTCTGACTGTCCGTCTGTCTGTGGATGGAAGGCAGTGCTAAAATCCAACCTGGTACCCATGGCATCCTGCAGACTCCGCCAAAACCTGGAGGTGAACTGGGGTCCTCTATATGACACTATAGAAACAGGAACCCCATGCAGTCTGACTATTTCATCAACATACACCTGCGCCAACTTGTCCACAGAATAGCCACTCCTGACAGGGATGAAGTGAGCAGATTTGGTGAGTCTGTCCACAATCACCCATATGGAGTCCAATCTGTTGGACGTCGCCGGTAACCCCACTACAAAGTCCATAGCTATATTATCCCATTTCCACTCTGGAATAGGTAGCGGGTTAAGCATTCCAGCCGGCTTCTGATGTTCCAGCTTCACCCTCTGACAAACTTCACAGGCTGACACAAACTGTGCCACTTCTCTCTTCATAGCTGGCCACTAATAAACTTTCTTCAGATCCTGATATATTTTGGTGGCTCCGGGGTGAATGCTGTATCTTGCATTATGAGCCTCTCTCATAATGTCTCCTTTTAGCCCTATGTCATCTGGTACACATAAACGACTCCCATAGCGGAGGATCCCCTTGTTGTCGAATCTGAACTCGCTGTCTTTGCCTGACTGAACAGTCCTGGCAATCTTTACTAACTCTGGGTCCTCATGCTGTTTCTGAGCCACCTGCTCCAGAAACACAGGTGTCACTCTCATCTGGGCCACTAAAGCTCCTGTACCAGACAACTCCAACTGTAGACCTTCATCAATGAGCTTGTAAAACTCCTTCACCACTGGTCTCCTCTCTGCCGTGATGTGGGATAGATTGCCTAGTGACTTCCGGCTTAAGGCGTCTGCCACGACATTCGCCTTACCCGGATGATACTGAATCTTGCAATCATAGTCACTCAGCAGCTCCACCCATCTCCTCTGTCTCAAGTTCAAATCTCTTTGACTCAGGATGTACTGCAGGCTCTTATGATCTGTAAAGATCTCACATTTTACCCCATAGAGGTAGTGCCTCCACATCTTGAGTGCAAAGATTACTGCTGCCATCTCAAGGTCATGTGTGGGGTAATTCAACTCATGCTTCTTTAGCTGCCTCGAAGCATAAGCAATCACCCTCTCATTTTGCATCAGTACACAACCCAGTCCCACACGAAACGCATCACAAAAGACTGTAAAGTCCTCATCACTAGATGGCAGAGCTAAAACTGGCGCTGAAGTCAACCTCTTCTTAAGCTCTTCAAAACTCTCTTCGCACTGGTCGGTCCACAGAAACTTCTGATTCTTCCTGGTTAGTCTGGTCAGAGGAGTTGCTATTTTCGAGAAGTCCTGAACGAACCTCCTGTAGTAACCTGCCAAACCCAAGAAACTCCTGATCTCCATCATTGAAGTGGGTCTAGGCCAGTTAGCCACAGTTTCTGTCTTCTTGGGGTCCACCTCTATCCCATTCTCTGACACTACGTGCCCCAAGAACGAAATGCTCCTCAGCCAGAACTCACACTTAGAGAACTTGGCATACAAGCCATGTTCCCTCAAGGTCTGTAGAACCAACCTTAGATGATGGGCATGCTCCTCTGCATTCCTGGAATACACTAGGATATCATCTATGAAGACAATAACGAAGTGATCCAGGTACTAGCTAAACACTCTATTCATGAGATCCATGAATGCTGCAGGGGCGTTGGTTAACCCAAACGGCATTACAAGGAACTCAAAATGCCCATATCTGGTCCTGAAAGCCGTCTTTGGCACATCCTCATCTCTGATCCTCAGCTGGTGGTACCCAGATCTCAGATCTATTTTGGAGAAACAACCCGCTCCTGCTAGCTGGTCGAAGAGATCGTCGATCCTTGGCAAAGGGTACTTGTTCTTGGTAGTGACTTTGTTCAACTGCCTGTAGTTGATACAAAGTCTAAGGGATCCATCCTTCTTTCTCACGAATAAAACTGGAGCACCCCAGGGTGAGGTACTCGGTCGGATGAAGCCCTTGTCTACCAGCTCCTGTAACTGCTCCTTCAACTCCTTCAATTCTGCTGGCGCCATCCTGTAGGGAGAGATAGAGATCAGTCGGGTTCCAGGCATTAGTTCTATCTCGAACTCTATCACCCTAGCAGGTGGTAAACCTGGCAGCTCGTCTGGGAACACATCTAAGAACTCTCTAACCACTGGCACTGAGGCGGGCTCTCTGACCTGACTGCTAAGCTCTCTCACATGAGCCAAATACCCCTGACATCCCCTCCTGAGCAACCTACGAGCCTGAAGAGCTGATATCAGACCTCTAGGTGTACCCCTCCTGTCTCCTCTGAAGACAACCTCAGACCCATCCTGACCTCTGAACCTGACTACCTTGTCCCTGCAGTCCAAGGTAGCACCATGGGTAGATAACCAGTCCATCCCTAGAATGACGTCAAAGTCTGTCAAATCTAGAACCACCAGGTCGGCGGACAAGCATCTTCCCTCAACAAACACAGGACTACACTGGTAGACTGACTCTGCCACTGATGGGTCACACTTGGGTCCACTGACCCAGAGAGGACACTCTAACCCAGAAATCATCAACCCCAACCTCTCAACGGCTCTCGGTGCAATAAAAGAATGAGATGCACTAGGGTCCATCAAGGCATACACATCTGAACAACCAATGATTAAGTTACCTGCCACTACGGTGTTAGATGCATCTGCCTCCTGCTGTGTCATTGTGAAGATCCGTGCTGGAGCTGATGGACCTTCACCTCTGAAACCCGCTGAAGAAGAGGCTGCCCCTCTCCCTCTGCCCCTGCCACTGGCCTGAGTCATGGCTGGAGCTGCTGGCTGCGCTACACTGCCTGAAGCTGTCTGCTGGGACTGAGCCATCGGGACTGCTCTTGGACATTCTCGAGCCATATGCCCCTCCTGACCACATCTGAAACAGGCGTTCGTCCCAAACCGACATACTCCCCTGTGTGGCCTACCACACTTCGCACATACTGCATTATCCGCACCAGAGCTTGAGCCACTTCCAAATCCCAGACTAGACTTAACCTTATTCCAGAACTTGTTCTTCTTACCCTTGGGTTTACCCCATCTCTTACTGCCTGAAGCTGCTGCACTCAGGGTAGAAGGATCTAATCTTCCCCCACCCGGAGTTTTAGAACCAGAAAGCTGTGCCACTGTCTGCTTAACTGTCCCCTGAATGATGGCACTGGCCTCCATTTTCCTAGCCATATCTACTATGGCATGGAAGCTCTCCCTGTCCACGGACTGAATCAAGGAGGAATACCTGGAATGAAGTTTCATGACATACCTCCTTGACTTCTTTGAATCTGTATCCAGACTCTGCCCAGCAAAAGGCAACAGCTCCAAGAATCGGTCGGTGTACTCCTCTACACTCATATCCTCTGTCTGCCTCAACTGTTCAAACTCTATCATCTTCAACTCCCTTGAACTATCGGGAAAAGCCCAACCTGCAAACTCATTTGCAAACTCTTCCCAAGACATGCTGTCCACCCTCGGATTCACATAATTCTTAAACCACTCACGGGCCTTCTTGCATTTAAGCGTGAACCCAGCCATCTGAATGGCTCTACTGTCATCAGCCCCTAACTCCTCTGTAATAGTCTTGACCCTCTCAAGATACACAAACGGGTCATCACCTGACTCAAACTGGGGAGCACCCAGCTTCATATATTCAGTCATCTTGACCTTGCTCCTACCAGATGAGCTAGGCCTAGGTAATTAGGTTTCTGGAACTGGAGTTTCTGCTGATGGTGGAGAAGGTGCAACATTTTCTGTGGTAGGGTTTGCTGGATTTGGATAGTATGGTGGGGGTGGATACATCGGGTACTGTGAGTATGGTGGGTAGTAAGGTGGGTATGGCATCTATGTGGGATAAGGGGTGAAGCTAGGGTAATCCGATGTACCTCCCATCGAATACCCGGGATGTTGTGAGAAGGGTGGGTACTAAGGTGGCTGAACAAATCCCGAGGCCTGAGTGCCTCCTTGGGATTCTCCCATACCTTCCTCCGACATGCTAACTCCCAGACTGCCATCCCTCCTCTGCTCTACATCCATATCATCCCCCATATCCTCAGACGCTCCTCCCTGAACTGTTCCCCTTACTGATCTGCTCCTACCCAGATCCAGAGACCTTCTAGGGTCTCTTGCTGCTCTATCTTGGTTAGACCTACTAGACATTGCCCTAGGCAATACTGGAGGACGGGCGCTCATGCCCTCATCCTCAGGTGGTACTCCAGTCAATCGTGCAGATCGACGAGTTCCTCTCATCTTGTTTTCTGAAAAACAGTACACATCACAAGCAAACATTAGCATCATATGGTTCATGTGGGCACACATGAACCCTCAGCACATACATCACATATCATAGCATATCATCATGGCATTTCATTATACAAGACAGGACTCCACATCCTATCCTAGTGGACATGATCTTTCCTATTGTGCTTGACCTTCTATAACATCTATGAGCCCGACACTCTAGGTCCGACCATATGAACCTAGGGCTCTGATACCATTCTATAACGACCCAAAAATCGGACCGCTACCGGCGCTAGGATCCAGGTCGACTTAAGGCCGCCGGGACCCGTAGCAAGCCTAACATGCATCCTGTGAACCTGCTTAATCCCATACATGATCGACAACATCCATAAAACAAAAAATTAAAACTTTTCTTTCCATTCATACGCCAACTCAACCTGTGCATGCACTATAACATAATCATAACATTGATCCCTTAGTGGGATCTCATCAGTGCCCCCAATGGGTGACATAACATATGCTGAGTTGGTTTACATAAACATCATAAAAATCTCTACGATCATGTAATTAAAAAGGGATAACAAGATCTATGGTCAAGCACACTCTAACATCCATAAACATCATCTCATTACATATCTATACTGATTGAGACATTACATTACGATTTGATCATGTCCATTGCTAGCTATTACATAAGCATGACTTCTTTACTCTATCCGGACTCCCGCACTATACTGTACCTGCAAGCCTGGGGGAAAAGGGAGAGGGGTGAGCTAAAAGCCCAGTGAGCAGAACTATAAAACATATTAACACTATGCTCCAATGAGATGCATCATAACACAGACAATTCACATAAGGGTTGGGTGAACTTGTCACCAATTAGTCCAAGCTAACTCTGTGCCAGGCCGTAGCATGAGGTCCTGGTCTTCCTGTCATACATACATTACTTACCATTGCCCCAGGGCCTCCTCTGGGCTCCTGGTCTTCGAGTCCCATAACCGTGCCAGGCCATAGAATGGGGTCCTGGTCTTTCCTTACTCTGTGCCAGGCCGTAGAATGGGGTCCTGGTCATCCTGTCATGGACTAATTGGGTCATCCAACATTCACCCACATCAACAACAATCGATGCAATGCGGCATATTCGTGAAATCTAATGCATAATCATGATGCATGAAACATGATAAAGCATTTAATTTAAAAGATTAAGTTTAGTTCCACTCACCTCTGGCTGACTCTGACAACACCGAAGCAGCTGAACTCACTGCTGGGGTCCTCGGTTCCTCGGGTTCGAACCTACACAGGTGGACTCAAATGAGGGACCAAACATACTAGAACATAACTATAAACTACTCCCCAAAAACCCCCTAAAACATCATGAATCAACCATAGAAAAACATGCAAAGGAGGCCTGGACAGGGCACTTTCGGCGGCAGGTTCGGCGGCCGTGTAACGACCCGAAAATCGGACCGCTACCGGCGCTAGGATCCGGGTCGACTTAAGGCCGCCGGGACCCGTAGCAAGCCTGACATGCATCCTGTGAACCTACTTAATCCCATACATGATCAACAATATACATAAAAATTTAAAACTTTTCTTTACATATTCATCAACCAAACTCAACCTGTGCATAACATTAACATAACTTTGATCCCTCTGTGGGATCTCATCTGTGCCCTCAATGGGTAACATACATCTGTTGAGTTGGTTTGCATAAACGTCAACAAAATCTCTAAGATCATGCATAAAAGGGATACAACAATCTATGGTCAAGCACATACTAACATCCATAAAACTCGTTACATAACTATACTGTACTTTTACATTACAATTTGATCATGTCCAATGCTAGCTATTACATAAGCATGACTTCTTTACTCTATCCGGACTCCCGCACTATATCCTGTACCTGTAAGCCTGGGGGAAAAAGGGAGAGGGGTGAGCTAAAAGCCCAGTGAGTAGAGCTAGTAAAACACATTAACACTATGCTCAAATGGAATGCATCATAACACAAACAATTCACATAAGGGTTGGGTGAACTTGTCACCAATTAGTCCAAGCTAACATAGTGCCAGGCCGTAGCATGGGGTCCTGGTCTTCCTGTCATACATACATCACTTACCATTATCCCAGGGCCTCCTCTGGGCTCCTGGTCTTCGAGTCCACAGTCGTGCCAGGCCGTAGAATGGGGTCCTGGACTTTCATTTCCGTGCCAGGCCGTAGAATGGGGTCCTGGTCTTCCTGTCATGGACTAATTGGGTCATCCAACATTCACCCACATCAACAACAATAGATGCAATGCGGCATATTCGTGAAGCTAATGCAATCATCCTATAGCATAATCATGATGCATGAAACATGATAAAACATTTAATTTAAAAGATTAAGTTTAGTTCCACTCACCTCTGGCTGACTCTGACAATACCGAAGCAGCTGAACTCACTGCTGGGGTCCTCGGTTCCTCGGGTCCGAACCTACACAGGTGGACTCAAATGAGGGACCAAACATACCTGAACATATCTCTAAAATATCCCCCAAAAACCCCCTAAAACATCCTGAAAATATCACAGAAAACATGCATGAAATGGCTGAACAGGGCACTTTCGGCGGCACCTTCGGCGGCCGAAAGTCCTGGACAGAGACGAAACTCAGCTAGGTTCGGCGGCACCTTCGGCGGCCGAAAGTCCCAGACAGAGACGAAACTCATGCATGTTCGGGGGCACCTTCGGCGGCCGAAACTGCCCGACAGAGCCGAAACTCCTCTTTCGGGGGCAAGCTTCGGCAGCCGAATGCTGCCTCCACAAGGGGGTTCGGCGGCCGAAAGTTCCTTCGGCTGCCGAACCTGGTTTCTGCCAAAGGGCAGAAACTTGGTTCAAACATGCACATTGGCCTCCCATCTCATCAATCATGCATAAATCTTACTCTACAACATGCATACTCATACCACAAGCTCCTAGGGGTCTCAAACTACCTTAAACCCCATCTACAACACATCCAACACATACACATTAACCACATTGTTCAAAAACACATATATCAACTCATAACTCAACATATAACCTAACATGCATTCCTACCCATAGATCTTGCATAAAACTTGTTTAAAATGCATAATAAGGGTGGATCCGAGCTTACCTCTTGAAGAAATGAGAGGGAAGACGATCCTAGCTTGGAGATGAAGAGATTGAGCTCCTTGAACCTCCAAGCACCCAAAACTTGCTCTTTGCTCACAAATCTTCAAAATAGAAGTTAAAACTCGTGAAAACCATGAAAGATCTAAAGAAAACACTCAAGATTGAGGGAGGAGCGGCGGAGACTCACCTTGGCCGACAATGGGAGAGAAAAAGCTCGCCTGTGCGGACCAAAGGGACCCTTTTATATGTGGCTGGCCAGGCCACGTTCGGGGGCCGAATGTGCCTCCGTATCCATGCAATGTTCGGCGGCCGAACATGAGGTTCGGCGGCCGAACCTTGACTTCCCTCACTCATGCTTTCGGGGGCCTAACGTGCCTCCAAAACGCATGCATGTTCGGCGGCCGAACTTGACTTTCGGCGGCCGAACCTGGGTTTTCCTCTAAAGCTATTTCCATGTAAAAAACTCATTTAATTCACACTTAAAATCATTTAAAACATAAAAACATTTCATAAAAACATGACTCTACCCTTCTAGAGGTCTCCGACATCCGAGATTCCACCGGACGGTAGGAATTCCGATACCGGAGTCTAGCCGGGTATTACATTCTCCCCCCCTTAAGAACATTCGTCCCCGAATGTTCCTCAACTAGCACATGCATAGCAATCAACATAACATACATACATAAACACATAAAGATCTAACCTTAAAAGAGATGAGGATATTGCCGGAGCATGGACTCCCGTGTCTCCCAAGTGCATTCCTCAATATTGTGGTGGTTCCAAAGGACTTTCACCATCGGGATTTCCTTGTTCCTCAGCTTCCTGATCTGGGTGTCTAGGATCCGTACTGGCTGCTCAACATAGGTGAGATCCTCTTGGATCTCCACATCAGGCTCACTAAGAACCTTGCCCGGATCTGACACAAACTTTCTCAACATAGAAACATGGAAAACCGGATGGATTCTCTCCATTGAAGCAGGTAAATCCAGCTTGTATGATACATTCCCAATCCTTTGCAAGACTTCAAAGGGTCCGATGTACCGCGGAGCCAGTTTACCCTTTTTCCCAAAGCGAACCACTCCTTTCATTGGAGACACCTTGAGCAATACCAGATCCCCCTCCTGAAACTCTACTAGTCTTCTGCGGATGTCTGCATAACTCTTCTGTCTGCTTGCAGCTGTCTTGATTCTTTCTCTGATCATGGGCACCACCCTGCTGGTGATCTCTACTAGCTCGGGTCCTGCTAAGGACCTCTCTCCTACCTCTTCCCAGCAAACAGGTGATCTGCACTTCCTTCCATATAAAGCTTCATATGGAGCCATCCCGATGCTAGCATGATGACTGTTATTGTAGGCAAACTCCACCAGAGGTAGATGCTGCCTCCAAGAACCGCCAAAGTCCAGCACACACATTCTAAGCATATCTTCTATGGTCTGGATGGTCCTCTCTGACTGTCCGTCTGTCTGTGGATGGAAGGCAGTGCTAAAATTCCAATCTAGTACCCATGGCATTCTGCAGACTCCGCCAAAACCTGGAGGTGAACTGGGGCCCTCTATCTGACACTATAGAAACAGGAACCCCATGCAGTCTGACTATCTCATCTACGTACACCTGCGCCAACTTGTCCACAGAATAGCCACTCCTGACAGGGATGAAGTGAGCAGATTTGGTGAGTCTGTCCACAATCACCCATATGGAGTCCAATCTGTTGGACGTCGCCGGTAACCCCACTACGAAGTCCATAGCTATATTCTCCCATTTCCACTCTGGAATGGGTAGCGGGTTAAGCATTCCAGCCGGCTTCTGATGTTCCAGCTTCACCCTCTGACATACTTCGCAGGCTGACACAAACTGTGCCACTTCCCTCTTCATCGCTGGCCACCAATAAACCTTCTTCAGATCTTGATACATCTTGGTGGTTCCGGGGTGAATGCTGTATCTTGCATTATGAGCCTCTCTCATAATGTCTCCTTTTAGCCCAATGTCATCTGGTACACATAAACGACTCCCATAGCGGAGGATCCCCTTATTGTCAAATCTGAACTCACTGTCCTTGCCTGACTGAACAGTCCTGGCAATCTTCACTAACTCTGGGTCCTCATGCTGTTTCTGAGCCACCTGCTCCAGAAATACGGGTGTCACTTTCATCTGAGCGACCAAGGCACCTGTACCAGACAACTCCAACTGTAGACCTTCCTCAATGAGCTTGTAAAACTCCTTCACCACTGGTCTCCTCTCTGCCATGATGTGGGATAGACTGCCTAGTGACTTCCGGCTTAGGGCGTCTGCCACGACATTCGCCTTACCCGGATGGTACTGAATCTTGCAATCATAGTCACTCAGCAACTCTACCCATCTCCTCTGTCTCAAATTCAAATCTCTTTGACTCAGGATGTACTGCAAGCTTTTATGATCTGTGAAGATCTCACATTTTACCCCATAGAGGTAATGCCTCCACATGTTGAGTGCAAAGATTACTGCTGCCATCTCAAGGTCATGCGTGGGGTAATTCAACTCATGCTTCTTTAGCTGCCTAGAAGCATAAGCAATCACCCTCTCATTCTGCATAAGCACACAACCCAGTCCCACACGGGACGCATCACAAAAGACTGTAAAGTCCTCACCACTAGATGGCAGAGCTAAAACTGGTGCTGAAGTCAATCTCTTCTTGAGCTCTTCAAAACTCTCCTCGCACTGGTCGGTCCACAGAAATTTCTGGTTCTTCCTGGTTAGTCTGGTTAGAGGAGCTGCTATCTTTGAGAAGTCCTGAACGAACCTCCTGTAGTAACCTGCCAAACCCAAGAAACTCCTGATCTCTGTCACTGAAGTGGGTCTAGGCCAGTTAGCCACAGTCTCTGTCTTCTTGGGGTCTACCTCTATTCCATTCTCTGACACTACATGCCCCAAGAATGAAATGCTCCTCAGCCAGAACTCACATTTAGAGAACTTGGCATACAAGCCATGTTCCCTCAAAGTCTGTAGAACCAACCTCAGATGATGGGCATGCTCCTCTGCATTCCTGGAATACACCAAGATATCATCTATGAAGACAATAACGAAGTGATCCAGGTACTGGCTAAACACTCTGTTCATGAGATCCATGAATGCTGCAGGGGCGTTAGTCAACCCGAACGGCATTACAAGGAACTCAAAATGCCCATATCTGGTCCTGAAAGCTGTCTTTGGTACGTCCTCTTCCCTGATCCTCAACTGATGGTACCCCGATCTCAGATCTATTTTGGAGAAACAACCCGCTCCTGCTAGCTGGTCAAATAGATCGTCGATCCTTGGCAATGGGTACTTGTTCTTGGTAGTGACTTTGTTCAACTGCCTGTAGTCGATACAAAGTCTAAGGGATCCATCCTTCTTTCTCACAAACAAAACTGGAGCACCCCAAGGTGAGGTACTCGGTCGGATGAAGCCCTTGTCTACCAGCTCCTGCAACTGTTCCTTCAACTCTTTCAATTCTGCTGGCGCCATCCTGTAGGGAGGGATAGAGATCGGTCGGGTTCCAGGCATCAGTTCAATCTCGAACTCTATCTCCCTAGCAGGTGGTAAACCTGGCAGCTCGTCTGGGAACACATCTAAGAACTCTCTAACCACTGGCACCGAGGCGGGCTCTCTAACCTGACTATTAAGCTCTCTCACATGAGCCAAATACCCCTGACATCCCTTCCTAAGCAACCTACGAGCCTGAAGAGCTGAGATCATACCTCTAGGTGTACCCCTCCTGTCTCCTCTGAAGACGACCTCTGATCCATCCTGACCTCTGAACCTGACTACCTTGTCCCTGCAGTCCAAGGTAGCACCATGGGTAGATAACCAGTCCATCCCTAGAATGACGTCAAAGTCTGTCAAATCTAGAACCACAAGGTCGGCGGACATGCATCTCCCCTCAACAAAAACTGGACTACACTGACAGACTGACTCTGCCACTGATGGATCACACTTGGGTCCACTGACCCAGAGAGGACACTCTAACTCAGAGATCATCAACCCCAACCTTTGAACGGCTCTCGGAGCAATAAATGAATGAGATGCACCAGGGTCCATCAAGGCATATACATCTGAACAACCAATAATTAAGTTACCTGCCACCACGGTGTTAGATGCATCTGCCTCTTGCTGTGTCATTGTGAAGATCCGTGCCGGAGCTGATGGACCTTCACCTCTGAAACCCGCTGAAGAAGAGGCTACTCCTCTCCCTCTGCCTCTGCCACTGGCCTGAGTCATGGCTGGAGCTGCTGGCTGCGCTACACTGCCTGAAGCTGTCTGCTGGGACTGAGCCATCGGGGCCGCTCTTGGACAATCTCGAGCCATATGCCCCTCCTGACCGCATCTGAAACAGGTGTTCGTCCCAAACCGACATACTCCCCTGTGTGGCTTACCACACCTCGCACAAACTGCATTATCCGCGCCAGAGCTTGAGCCACTCCCAAATCCCAGACTGGACTTGACTTTACTCCAGAACTTGTTCTTCTTACCCTTGGGTTTACCCCATCTCTTGCTGCCCGAAGCTGCTGCACTAAGGGTAGAGGGATCTAACTTTCCCCCACCCGGAGTTTTAGAACCAGAAGCTTGTGCCACTGTTTGTTTAACTGTCCCCTGAATGATGGCACTAGCTTCCATTCTCCTAGCCATATCGACTATGGCGTGAAAACTCTCTCTGTCTGCTGACTGTACCAAGGAGGAATACCTGGGATGGAGCTTCATGATATACCTCCTCGACTTCTTCTGGTCTGTGCTAAGGTCTTGCCCTGCAAATGGCAGCAACTCCATAAACCTGTCGGTATATTCGTCTACACTCATGTCATCAGTTTGCCTCAACTGCTCGAATTCTATCATCTTCAATTCCCTTGAACTATCAGGGAAAGCCCATCCTGCAAACTCGTTTGCAAACTCTTCCCAAGTCATGCTGTCCACTCTCGGGTTCACATAATTCTTGAACCACTCTCGTGCCTTCTTGCACTTAAGCGTGAACCCAGCCATCTGAATGGCTCTACTGTCATCCGCCCCTATCTCATCTGTAATTGCCTTGACCCGCTCCAAGTACACGAACGGATCATTACCGGTTTCAAACTGGGGAGCACCCAGCTTCATATAGTCTGTCATCTTAACCTTGCTCCCACTGGCTGAGCTAGGTCTAGGAGGTTGAGTAATTGGGGCTGCTGGTTCTGTAGGTGGTGGAGGTGGCACAACATTTTCTGAGGTAGGGTTTGCTGGATTTGGATAGTAGGGTGGAGGTGGATACATGGGATACTGAGAGTATGGTGGGTAGTAAGGTGGGTATGGCATATGTGAAGGATAAGGGCTAAAACTAGGGTTATCCGATGTACCTCCCATCGAATACCCTGGATGGTGTGAATAGGGTGGGTAATGATGTGGCTGGACATAACTCGAGGCCTGAATGCCTCCTTCTGATTCTCCCATGCCCTCTTCCGGCATGCTCACACCGAGACTGCCATCCCTCCTCTGATCTACTTCCATATCCTCAGACACTCCTCCCTGCACTGTTCCCCTTACTGATCTGCTTCTACTCAGATCCAAAGACCTTCTAGGGTCTCTTACTGCTCTGTCCCTGTTGGACCTGCTTGACATTGCCCTAGGCAATGTAGGAGGACGGGCGCTCATGCCCTCATCCTCAGGTGGTACTCCAGTCAATCTTGCTGATCGACGAGTTCCTCTCATCCTGTTTTCTGAAAAACAGTACACATCACAAGCAACATTAGCATCATATGGTTCATGTGGGCACACATGAACCCGCATCACAAACATCACATATCATATCATATCATATCATTAATGCACATGCATAAAGTCATGGCATTTCACATCATCATGCAAGACAGGACTCCACATCCTATCCTAGTGGACATGATCTTTTCCTATTGTGCTTGACCTTCTATAACATCTATGAGCCCGACACTCTAGGTCCGACCATATGAACCTAGGGCTCTGATACCATTCTGTAACGACCCGAAAATCGGACCGCTACCGGCGCTAGGATCCGGGTCGACTTAAGGCCGCCGGGACCCGTAGCAAGCCTGACATGCATCCTGTGAACCTGCTTAATCCCATACATGATCAACAATATACATAAAAATTTAAAACTTTTCTTTACATATTCATCAACCAAACTCAACCTGTGCATAACATTAACATAACTTTGATCCCTCTGTGGGATCTCATCTGTGCCCTCAATGGGTAACATACATCTGTTGAGTTGGTTTGCATAAACGTCAACAAAATCTCTAAGATCATGCATAAAAGGGATACAACAATCTATGGTCAAGCACATACTAACATCCATAAAACTCGTTACATAACTATACTGTACTTTTACATTACAATTTGATCATGTCCAATGCTAGCTATTACATAAGCATGACTTCTTTACTCTATCCGGACTCCCGCACTATATCCTGTACCTGTAAGCCTGGGGGAAAAAGGGAGAGGGGTGAGCTAAAAGCCCAGTGAGTAGAGCTAGTAAAACACATTAACACTATGCTCAAATGGAATGCATCATAACACAAACAATTCACATAAGGGTTGGGTGAACTTGTCACCAATTAGTCCAAGCTAACATAGTGCCAGGCCGTAGCATGGGGTCCTGGTCTTCCTGTCATACATACATCACTTACCATTATCCCAGGGCCTCCTCTGGGCTCCTGGTCTTCGAGTCCACAGTCGTGCCAGGCCGTAGAATGGGGTCCTGGACTTTCATTTCCGTGCCAGGCCGTAGAATGGGGTCCTGGTCTTCCTGTCATGGACTAATTGGGTCATCCAACATTCACCCACATCACCAACAATAGATGCAATGCGGCATATTCGTGAAGCTAATGCAATCATCCTATAGCATAATCATGATGCATGAAACATGATAAAACATTTAATTTAAAAGATTAAGTTTAGTTCCACTCACCTCTGGCTGACTCTGACAATACCGAAGCAGCTGAACTCACTGCTGGGGTCCTCGGTTCCTCGGGTCTGAACCTACACAGGTGGACTCAAATGAGGGACCAAACATACCTGAACATATCTCTAAAATATCCCCCAAAAACCCCCTAAAACATCCTGAAAATATCACAGAAAACATGCATGAAATGGCTGAACAGGGCACTTTCGGCGGCACCTTCGGCGGCCGAAAGTCCTGGACAGAGACGAAACTCAGCTAGGTTCGGCGGCACCTTCGGCGGCCGAAAGTCCCAGACAGAGACGAAACTCATGCATGTTCGGGGGCACCTTCGGCGGCCGAAACTGCCCGACAGAGCCGAAACTCCTCTTTCGGGGGCAAGCTTCGGCAGCCGAATGCTGCCTCCACAAGGGGGTTCGGCGGCCGAAAGTTCCTTCGGCTGCCGAACCTGGTTTCTGCCAAAGGGCAGAAACTTGGTTCAAACATGCACATTGGCCTCCCATCTCATCAATCATGCATAAATCTTACTCTACAACATGCATACTCATACCACAAGCTCCTAGGGGTCTCAAACTACCTTAAACCCCATCTACAACACATCCAACACATACACATTAACCACATTGTTCAAAAACACATATATCAACTCATAACTCAACATATAACCTAACATGCATTCCTACCCATAGATCTTGCATAAAACTTGTTTAAAATGCATAATAAGGGTGGATCCGAGCTTACCTCTTGAAGAAATGAGAGGGAAGACGATCCTAGCTTGGAGATGAAGAGATTGAGCTCCTTGAACCTCCAAGCACCCAAAACTTGCTCTTTGCTCACAAATCTTCAAAATAGAAGTTAAAACTCGTGAAAACCATGAAAGATCTAAAGAAAACACTCAAGATTGAGGGAGGAGCGGCGGAGACTCACCTTGGCCGACAATGGGAGAGAAAAAGCTCGCCCGTGCGGACCAAAGGGACCCTTTTATATGTGGCTGGCCAGGCCACGTTCGGGGGCCGAATGTGCCTCCGTATCCATGCAATGTTCGGCGGCCGAACATGAGGTTCGGCGGCCGAACCTTGACTTCCCTCACTCATGCTTTCGGGGGCCTAACGTGCCTCCAAAACGCATGCATGTTCGGCGGCCGAACTTGACTTTCGGCGGCCGAACCTGGGTTTTCCTCTAAAGCTATTTCCATGTAAAAAACTCATTTAATTCACACTTAAAATCATTTAAAACATAAAAACATTTCATAAAAACATGACTCTACCCTTCTAGAGGTCTCCGACATCCGAGATTCCACCGGACGGTAGGAATTCCGATACCGGAGTCTAGCCGGGTATTACAGGCCGAAAGTCCCTCCAGAGCCGAAAGTCAGGCAGGTTCGGCGGCACCTTCGGCGGCCGAAACTCCCAGACAGAGACGAAACTCATGCATGTTCGGCGGCACCTTTGGCGACCGAAACTGCCAGACAGAGACGAAAGTCTCCTTTCGGGGGCAAGCTTCGGCAGCCGAAAGGCTGCCTCCCCAGCCATGTTCGGCGGCCGAAAATCCTTCGGCTGCCGAACCTGGTTTCTGCCAAAGGGCAGAAACCCGGCTCCCCTTGCACATTTCGCCTCCAAACCTTTCCAACATGCATCAAACCTATTCTACAACACACAAACACAAGCATATATGTTCCTAGGGGTCTCAAACCATCATAAACCCCATCTACAACACATCAAGCATCCACATTGTTCAAGAACATACATTTATACCCATAATCATAACTATAACCTAAACATGCATTCTAACCCATAGATCTACTTAAAACTTACTTAAAACATGCAATGAGCTTAAGATCGGCTCTTACCTCTTGAAGATCGAGAGAGAGACGACCTAAACTCGAAGTTGGGAGAGATTGGGTTCTTGAACCTCCAAGCTCCAAAACTTTGCTCAAAAGCTCAAATCTTCAAAACAAAGTTAAAACAACTGAAAATCTTAAAAGATTTAGAGGAAGAACATCAAATATTGGTGAGGGACGGCGGAGAGCTCACCTTGGCCGAAAATGGGAAAAAGCTCGCCCGTTTTTGGCTAAGGGACCCTTTTATAGTGGCTGGCCAGACCACGTTCGGGGGCCGAATGTGCCTCCGCATGCATGCCATGTTCGGCGGCCGAACTTGAGGTTCGGCGGCCGAACCTGGACTTCCCTCACTTATGCTTTCGGGGGCCTAAAGCACACCCGCAACGCATGCATGTTCGGCGGCCGAACTTGAGATTCGGCGGCCGAACCTGAGTTTTCCTCCAATGCTATTTTCATGCAAAAACTCATTTTCTTTCATGCTTAAAACATAAAATACATTAAAACATTTTATGAAAACATGGTTTTACCCTACTAGAGGCTTCCGACATCCGAGATTCCACCGGACGGTAGGAATTCCGATACCGGAGTCTAGCCGGGTATTACATTGATACTTACATATCTTTCTTATCAAGACCAATAAAATAAACTAAAAGTAAAATAAAAATAAACTGCAAGTAAAGTAAAAATGGGGAGTTTTGAAATTGATTCAGTTAAACTAATAATGAGAGCAGTAAAGTAAAGCGAATAATTAAAGTAAAGGAATTCAAATATGAGAAAAGTTCTAGTTGAAGAGTTGGATCCACTTCAGTTGTTGGGATTGATCACTGATACTTAGGTTCCTTTGTTTGATTCAATAAATTAGTTATGTAGATAGAAGACGCTTCTCACCACCATATCTCTCCTTAAGCATAAATTAATTAGGAAACATCCTCTAACCAATCACTAATCAACAAGTTGTCAAGGAACATCCTTAGGCCTTAGCCATCTAACAATTGTCAATTGCATTAAGAAATAGAGAGACCTAATTCTAGCTACCCAAACACATGGTGATATCGCTAGATCATACAATTTCCTTAATTTTAACACCAAGAGTTACTTATGTTTGAACAATCCAAGCAATTACGGACTTAAAACTATCCAAACTAACAATTTATTATCTTGCAATCAAGAATCAATTGGCCATATTGATCAAAATAACAAAGCAACAATGGAATTAAGCATGAGATTGCATGAACATTGAAAAACAAAAGATAAACAATGTGTGCTCAAATCTCTCAATCTATAAAACAACTAAAGTATCAACCAATCTTCAACTAGAAATAAAGGTTTTAGCCACTCATGGCTGAAACAAAACAAGAAAATAAAGAAAGAAAGAAGGGAGAAGAGGTGGCCGAATGGTGGAGAAGAGAGGATGCGCCGGATGTCCTTGTGCAAAAGGGTGTGTGTGTGCAGCTGGCTTTAGGTGGTCTTTATATAGCTTTCAAGTGTTGCCCTAACTCTTCCTTGCTGCCCAAGTTGGTCTTCCTTGCTGCCCAAATTGGTCTTCCTTGTTGCCCAATGTGCATTGATGAGGTGGAGCCTCTTTTTGAATTTTGAATTTTAAATGTGCAAGACTTGGGGGGCAAGTATGTCTTCTTTGACTTCCTTAACAAGCTGAATTTTGAATTTCAAATTTTGAATGTGCATCATCTTGAGATTTGGCTTCCTCAATAAGGAAAGAGATTCTTGAAGATTTGAATTTCAAATTACTCTGCTGACTGCACCTTCCTTATTTGCAACTTTCCTTATTTAGCACTTTCCTTAAATAGCTGAATCTTGAATTTTGAATTTTGGACGCTCTTGGAGATTTGAAATTTGAATTTCAAATTACTTTCCTTGTTTATCTCCTCTTCAGTTGCAACTTGGCATATTTGCTCTCCTTTATTCCATTTGAGGCAGTTTTAAGGGCATTTTCTCCAAATTACCTCTTTACACCATTTTCTGCAAAATAAGATCAAAATAACAAAATTAGGTAGAAAAAGTGTAGATTAATATCAATAACATCATGATAAAATGGTCTAAATTTGGACTGATCAAATACCCCCACACCTAGCCTTTTGCTTGTCCTCAAGCAAATAAACTTAGTCAAACAAACTCTCTTTGCTACTTGATCCTTTATTTCCACTTAAGCTCTTTCTCTAGATCCCTACTTTGAAGCATTGCAGTAAAGAATGTATACACCAAGGTTACTGATAAGGCATAATTTAGACCATTCTATCATGATGATATTGATGTTAATTTACACTTTTTCTGTCTAATTTTGTGATTTTAATCTTATTCTGCAGAAAATGGTGTAAAGAGACAATTTGGTGAAAATGCCCCTAAAACTGCCTAAAATGGAGCAAAAGAGAGCAAGCATGCCAAGTGCACCTTGAAAGGAGCCAAATAAGGAAAGCAATTTGAAATTCAAATTTCAAATCCTTAAAAGAATTCAAAATCCAAAATCAAGATTCAGCTCATTAAGGAAAGTGCTAAATAAGGAAAGTTGCAAACAAGGAAAATACAGAGCAGTTTGAAATTCAAATCTTCAAGAATCCCTTTTCCTTATTTAAGAAGCCAAATCTTTAGAAGCTGCACATTCAAATTTGAAATTCAAATTCAGTTTGTTAAAAAAGCCAAAAAAGACACACATGCCACTTCAAGTCTTGCACATTCAAAATTTAAAATTCAAAAGGAGGATCCACCTCATTAATGCAAGATATGGGCGGCATGGGCAGCACTTGGGCAACCAAGAATTCAACTTGGGCAGCAAGTAAGAACCTAGAGCAATACTTTCAACTATAAAAAGACACATAAGGAGCCTTCCCATGCTTTTTCTACTCTCCATTAGACACACCTACGGGATTGTAAGTGGCCACATCTCTTCTTCATCTCTTTCTTTATTTTTGGTTTTTGTTTCAGCCATGAGTGGCTGAAACCTTTATTTCTAGTTGAAGATTGGTTGATACTTTAGTTGTTTTATGGATTGGGAGATTTGAACACACATTGTGTAACTTTTGTTTATTCAATATTTATGCAATTTCATGCTTGATTCCATTATTGCTTTGTTATTTTGATCAATATGGCCAATTGATTCTTGATTGCAAAGTAATATATTGTTAATTTGGATAGTTTTAAGTCCGTAATTGCTTGGATTGTTTAAACACAAGAACACTTGGTGTAATAACTAAGGAAATTGCATGATTTAGCGATATCTCCATGCGTTTGGGTAGCTAGAATTAGATCTCTCTATTTCTTAATGCAATTGACAGTTGTTTTGATGCCTAAGGCCCAAAGACGTTCCTTGGCAACTTGTTGATTAGTGATTGGTTAGAGGACGTTCACTAATTAATTTATGCTTAAGGAGAGACATGGTGGTGAGAAGCGTCTTCCATCTCCATAACTAATTTATTGAATCAAACAAAGGAACCTAAGTATCAATGATCAATCCCAACAACTGAAGTGGATCCAATTCTTCAACTAGATCTTTTCTCATATTTGAATCCCTTTATTTTATTGTTTGCTTTACTTTATTGCTTTCAGTAGTAGTTTAATTGAATCAATCTCAAAACCCCCATTTTACTTATATTGTCAGTTTATTTCGCTTTTAGTTTATTCGCTTTCAATTTATTTTCTTGGTCTTGATAAGGAAGATAGGTAAGTTATCAATTCCCTGTGGATTCGATCCTCTCACCACTATCTACAGTTGTAAGATTGTTGATAACCAGAAAGGTTATTTTTGACCGGCTTTGACAACCGCGAGTCAAAAATTGGCGCCGTTGTCGGGGAATTGATTTAACTTGTTTATTTTTCTTTCATGACCAGATCTGGACACAAGGACACTCTGCCTTACGATCCATAAATTGAGCACACAATCAGGAGACTAAGTAAGCAAGTCACCACCGAATCTGCATCTGAAGAACCTACCATCACAGAATTGATTCATGGCTAAGGTAAGTACATCTACTCTCTCTTCGCAAATCTCTGAACTAACCTCTGTTATGAGAAGTTATGTCATAGATCAAGCTCAACGAGCTCAACAACTTCAACAATCTTGGCTATGTGGGATTTGCGCATATGTAGGACACTCAACTGATCAATGTCCTGCACTTTATGAGGATGACCAACAAGTACATGCATTTAGAGGATTCTATAGCCAGTCAAGACATGATCCCTACTTTAACACTTACAATCCAGGTTGGGGAGACCATCCGAACTATGGCTATGCTAGGACTAGCAACTACCAGAACTATCAAAGAAACCAAGCCCAAGCCGCACCTCCAAGTTCCAACATGCACCTTGAGAAGATGATAGAGACATTGGCAAATTCTGTGCAAAGTCTCTAACAACAAGTGGATCAAATGGCCATCTCAATGAATGCAAACATGTTAAGAAGTGAGGAAGAGCTTCAAGATGTCAAGGCTGATGATGAAAATCCGCAAGTACAAGAACAAGCAGCTGAAGAAAAACATCCAGAAAACTGTTTGTCCAAACAAACTGGTCAAACATAACATGTTGATAGTTTAGATATCATTGATTGTTTGAGTCAAGAAGTTTGTTATATAAATCAAAATGATATGCTAAACAATGATTTTTGCAGGGAGACTAGCCAAGAAGACGAAGAAAGCCAAAAAGAGCCAGAATTGAAAGAAACAGTATGCAGCATTAAACAGATGGACTGTGTCCAAGCGCATAAAGGGAAGGGACCGATCACACCTCTTTAGATTAGTTCGCAGAAGAACCTTGCGCAGACAAAGGACATTCCAACCGAACCACCTCAGCTTGAACCGCAGGAAAGTCCTGCGATACACCCCTTTCAGACAGGTCTTGCGCAGAAGGAAGAAGCTGAATCCAGTTCACCCATTCATCCAGTTCACCCATACGCACAAGGAACAAGTGGAAGTCCAATCGCCCAAACCAAAGGAGCATGTAGATCAATGCCTGCCCAAACCACCGAATAAGGTAGAATTTGTTTTGTCCGAATTCAGTACCAAATTGCAGCCACCTATGGAGAAATATGAATTGAAGTTCGAAGTGCTCAAAAATGCAAACATAAGGGCTAGAGGCACACGTCATCTGAAAGAGGAGAAACTAATCATGTTACTTCATGAGTACATGAAAGAAATAGGATGGGTTATGACCAAATCAAAAGGAGTGCTACACTTTTTACTTAATGCAGTTGGAATCCTTTTTTCTCCCCCAATTACTTGAGCCTTGATCAAATGGAGAAGGTCTAGCCCGTGACCTTAAACAAGGGCGCACCACACAAACCACACCAGGGGAGTACTCAGTTTCCTTTGAACTTTAATTTTTCCATACATTGAGGACAATGTATGAATTAGGTGTGGGGGTGCATATCTCTGAACTTTCATTTTTGGTCATTTTTGCTTTCAGTTTTAGTTTGAATAGCCATAGTTGGAATTTTTTTTTTATTTTTGCTTTCAATAGCACATATCATGAATTGTCCTCAATGTGTAAGAAACATAAAAGAACAAAAGAACTGAGTACTTCCCTGGGGTGTAAGGTGCATGGTGCGATCCACTTAGATTGAATGAGCGACGAATAGATGTTTGTCTGGGAACTCTTCTTTGACTGGACATGGCGCAGAATTAGAGGGAAGTCGGCTGAGGTGGTCGGCCACAAGGTTTTCCTTGCCTTTCTTGTCTCTTATCTCTTGATCAAACTCTTGTAGTAGAAGGATCCACCTAATTAGCCTTGGTTTTGCCTCCTTTTTCTTGATCAAGTACCGCAAGGCTGCATGGTCAGAATAGACAATGACTTTAGTCCCAAGGAGATATGGTCTGAACTTCTCCAAAGCAAATACAACAGCCAAGAGCTCCTTTTCTGTTGTTGAGTAGTCGCTTTGGGCAGCATCCAAGGTGCGAGAGGCATAGTGAATGACGTGAGGTGAGTGTCCCACACGTTGCCCCAAGACTGCTCCCACTGCATAGTTGCTTGCATCGCATATGATTTCAAAAGGCAAGTTCCAGTCAGGTGCCTGGATGATTGGGGCAGTCACAAGCAATTCTTTAATAAGATCAAATGCCTTTTTGCAGTCTGTATCAAAATCAAAGGTTACATCCTATTGGAGCAATTTGCATAAAGGCAATGTAATTTTAGAGAAATCTTTGATGAATCTTCTATAGAACCCTGCATGGCCAAGGAATGACCGAATTTCCCTAATATTTATGGGATAGGGTAGATTTTTAATGGTATCTACCTTAGCTTTGTCCACTTCAATTCCCTTAGCTAAAACAACATGACCTAAAACCATACCTTGATTAACCATAAAATGACATTTTTCATAATTAAGTACAAGATTAGACTCAAGGCATCTCTGTAGGATCTTTTCCAAGTTGGCAAGGCATTCTTCAAAAGAGTTGCCATGCAGTGTGAAGTCATCCATGAACACTTCAATTGTCTTACCCACATAGTCAGAGAATATGCTCATCATGCATCGCTGAAAAGTGGCAGGGGCATTGCATAGTCCAAATGGCATTCTTCTAAAGGCAAAAGTGCCAAAAGGACAAGTGAAGGTGGTCTTCTCTTAGTCCTCTGGAGCAATTGGAATTTGATAAAAACCTGAATATCCATCAAGACAATAATAATGGGACTTACCTGCAAGCCTTTCTAGCATCTAATCGATGAAGGGTAGTGGGAAGTGGTCTTTCCTTGTGGCTGCATTTAGCTTCCTATAGTCCATGTACACTCCCCACCCATTTTGAACTCTAGTGGGGACAAGTTCTCCTTCAGCATTTAGAACAATGGTTATCCCAGTTTTCTTTGGGACTACATGCACAGGACTTACCCATTTGCTATCAGAGATAGGATAGATAATACCTGCGTCTAGGAGCTTGACTATTTCCTTTTTCACTACCTCCATCATAGGTGGATTCAGTCTTCTTTGAGCATCTCTGACGGGCTTGCATTCATCTTCCATGTGAATTCTATGCATGCATGTGGAAGGAGAAATACTTTTTATGTCATCTATGGTCCATCCTATGGCTCCTTTGTGCTTTTTCAGGACTCTCAGGAGGCTTTCCTCCTCAGTTTGGCTCAAGTCATTGGACACTATTACTGGTAGTGTTTTGTCAGCTCCTAAGTACATGTATTTTAGATGGTCTGGAAGAGGTTTCAGATCTGATTCTAGTGCTTTCTGACTGGTGTTCTGTGTTGGATTTGTTTCAGCTTTACCTTACGTAGGTCTTGACTACAAAGGAGGTGGCGCGAAACTGGATTCAGAGGCTTCCTTTTGCGTAGGACTGGGCTGAAAGGGAGGACTGGAAGAGCTCGCTTGAGCTGGAGGCTGAATGGCTGCGCTGAGGATGGTTTCAGTTTGCGATGGAGGCTGTGGAGCAAGGTTCGGCGGCCGAAAGGAAGTGGAGTTCGGCGGCCGAAAGGTAGTGGAATTCGGCGGCCGAAAGGCAGTGGCTTCAGTCTTTCTGAAGTGGTGCAACTGAGATTTCTTCAATCTATGCTTGACTGCAATTTACTTGTTGGATGCTACAGACCGTCTCTTTCAGTTTCGGTTCTTTCTGGCCTTCATTCCTGCAAACACCGAGATTTCTTCAATCTGTGCTTGACTGCAATTTACTTGTTGGATGCTACAGACCGTCTCTTTCAGTTTCGGTTCTTTCTGGCCTTCATTCCTGCAAAGATCATCATTCAGAATACAATCTTGATTCTCATCAAAAATTTCCTAGCTCAAGTGGTCAACAATATTAAGACCATAAACAGGGGACATATCATGTGGATATTTCATAGCATCATAGACATTGTATTTAATGACTTCCCCTTCGAATTCCATGGTGAGAGTACCATCATGCACATCAATCTTAGTCCTAGCAGTATTCAAGAAAGGACGTCCAAGAAGGATGTCAGAACTAGTATTGCAACTATCTTCCTTAGTATCAATCACATAAAAATCTGCAGGAAAGACAAGTTCATCTACTTGGACTAACACATCTTCTAGAACACCTATGGGATATACCACAGATCTATCAGCTAATTGTATCACAACTCTTGTGTCTTTCAGTGCACATGCATTCAAAGATTTATAGATGGAGAGAGGCATGACATTTATGGATACACCTAGATCACACATGGCTTTCTTAATTCCCACATTTCCTATTTTGCAAGAAATTGCGAACATACCTTTATCTTTGCATTTAGTAGGGAGCTCTCTTTTAATAACAGCAGTAACGACTTCACCTACACTTACTTTTTCTCTCTCAGCTAGCTTTCTTCTGTTGGTGCACAACTCTTTCAGAAATTTTGCGTACCTGGGAATCTGCTTGATAGCATTTAGCAGAGGCATGTTGATTTCCACTTTCCTGAAAGTCTCAAGGATCTCGTTTTCTTCTTTTTCTTTTTGAGTTCTTTCAAATCCCTTTGGAAAAGAAGGTGGAGTCTGAAAATGTACCTTTTGATCAGCTTTGTGCACAGGGATGGCTTTAGATTGCGTAGGAGGCTCTGCAGAGGCTTGCCTTTGCGCAACTGGCTCTTCAGAATGCGTTGGAGAAGCTTCTGAATCACTTGGTTCTGGCGCAACTTGCTTCTCTTGCTCATAGCTAGCATCTTGAAGTTCTTTTCCACTTCTCAAAGTAATGGCACTCACATTCTGTCTGGGATTAGTTTCAGTTTGAGAAGGAAGCTTACCTTGGGTTTCAGAATTGCTCCTAGATGTGTCCATTCAGTCCATACGCTGGGTGAGGTTCTGTATAGCACTTGCCATGGACTCCATCATCTTTTCAAGGTGCTGATTGGAACTTGAAGGTGCTGCTTAGGCCTGATTCCTATGGTAGTTTTGATAATTCTGATTATTGTTGGCCCTTCCATAGCTGAAATTGGGGTGGTCCTTCCAGCCTGGATTGTATGTATTGGAATATGGATCATGTCTAGGCTGGTTGTTGTACCCTCCAATGGCATTCACTTGCTAGTTGTCTTCTTAAAGTGTAGGATAATGATCAGTTGGATGTCCTATATATGCACAAATCCCACATGGCCTAGGTGGCTGGGCTTGCTGGGTCTGTCCTGTGAAGAATTTTGTCATGGCAGAGGTTAGTGCAGAGATTTGAGAAGAAAGAGCAGATGTACTTATCTCATGGGCTTCTCTTTGCAGTTGCTTTTCTTCTCCATATTGCCTGGATGAGGCTGCAAGGGTTGAGATCAACTCTCTCATCTCTCTAGGTGTTTTGTCAGCAATGGATCCTCCACAAGCTACATCAATGAGCTTCCTTTCTAATGACAACATTCCCCCATAGAAGAATTCTATGAGTGACTTGTCTGTCATATCATGTTGAGGACAACCTGTACACAATCTTTCAAATCTTTCCCAATAATCATATAAGTTCTCAGATGGTTTCTGTCTTATGCTAGTGATTTCTTGTAACGACTCGAAAATCGGACCGCCACCGGCGCTAGGATTCAGGTCGGCGTAAGGCCGCCAGAACCCGTAGCAAGCCTGTTATACTCTCTGTATACCTGTAAATCTCATACATGATCATATATTTTCTATGAAAATAAAAACTTTTCTCTGGACCAAGGCTCAACCTGTGCATGCACTATCTCTGTACTATAGAACCCCCTGACTAGAGCCAGCTCTAGATGGGTTAACTCATACCTGTTAAGCCTGGTTTTTTCTTTCTCAGGAACTATTTGGATCACTCAGCATCCACCCACATCAACAAGTAAGTATGCAGTGCAACATATTCGTGATTTCTAATGCAATCAACCTAGTACATACTCATGATGTATGAAATATGCTAAAAGCATTATTTTCTTAATTAAAAGAATTACGTTGAGTTCCACTCACCTCTGGCTATCTCTGGACTGACTCTGCAAACTCTGAAGCAGTACTCACTGCTGCTCCCTTTGGTTCCTCTGGTCTGTGCCTACACAGATGGACGTAAATGAGGGACCAAACTAGCTCAAGAACAACTCTATAAAACTCCCCAAGAATCCCCTTAAACACCATAAAACAATCAGGCAAAGCATGCAAAGGAAGGCTGGACAGGGCACTTTCGGCGGCAGGTTCGGCGGCCGAAAGTCCTCTCCAGAGCCGAACCTCATGCACCTTCGGCGGCCGAATCTCTACTTTCGGTAGCCGAACCCTTTCGGGGGCAAGGTTCGGGGGCTGAAAGGCACTCCAGAGACGAAAGTCCATAACCTTCGGCGGCATCTTCGGCGGCCGAAACTCCCCTCCAGAGCCAAAAGTCCAAACTCTCGGGGGCAAGCTTAGGCAACCGAAGCCACCTCCTCAGCACATTCGGCGGCCGAACCATTCTTCGACGGCCGAAGCTGGGTTCATCAGCAAGGCAGAACCTTGCTCTGCCTCACGCCAAAACACACCAATCTTTCCCAAACTCAAACACCACAAGTCCTCAACATGCATATACCCAAGTATATGCTCAAAGGGGTCAAAAACTACCTTAAAACCCCAACAAAATAACATAAACAACACACATATACATGTTTTCATCTCAACACATCAAAAACACTCTATTTACCCTAACCATGCAACTTTCCCCATAAACCCCATAAAACCTCCATAACTCATGAAAAGAAGTTCAGGATCGTCACTTACCTCTTGAAACCAAGAAGATGAACGATCCTAACGTGGAGATATGGAGCAACTCTCCTTCAAACCTCTCCAACTTCAAAACTTATATGTTTAGCTCAAAACCTTCAAAATAACATAAAAACCAATCAAACCTTTGCAAGATGTGATGAACATAGGAAGAATTCTCAAGGAAGATAGGGTCTCACCTCTGAAAGTGAAAAGAAAAGCTAATGCTTATCCGTTCAACTAACTGAGGGCCTTTTATAGGTGGCTGGCCAGACCACCTTCGGCGGCCTATCGTGAAACCGAAAGCCATGCAAGTTCGGCGGCCGAACATCACCTTCGGCGGCCGAACCTGGCTTTTCTGCCTTGGTTCTGTTCTTTCAAAAACTCATTTCCTTTTAACTTTAAAACTATATAACATACTAAAATACTTTAGAAAAACATATATCTTACCCTGCTAGAGGATTCTAACATCCTGGATCCCACCGGAAAGTAGAATTCCGATGCCAGATTCTAGCCGGGTATTACATTTCTCTTACTATGCCAATGGCTTTAGATGTTGGGAAGTATTTATTCAGAAAAGTTATAACCATATCATCCTAAGAAGTGATAGATCTAGGTGGCAAATAAAATAACCAATCCTTAGCATAGTCATCAAGTGAAAACGGAAAAGCTCTTAGCTTAACATGATCTTCAAGTGCTTGTGTAGATTTTCATTGGTGCGAAGTGCGGCGGCTGGAGAAAGGAAGATTCGATGGCCGAATGTTGATGAAGTGCGGCGGCCGAATGTGTTGCAGAAGGTTCTGCGCAAGGTGGCTCTTCAGCTGCGTTGGAAGCTCTTTCAGGTGGAACTGCTCGCTTTCCTAGTCTTCTGAGAGTGCGTTCAATCTCCGGATCGTAAGGCAGAGTCTCCCTACGTTCAGATCTAGTCATAAAAGAAAAATAAGCAAGTTAGAACAATTCCCCGGCAACGGCGCCAATTTTTGACTAGCGGTTGTCGAAGCCGGTAAAAAAATAATCTTTCCGATTATCAACAATATTACTACTGCAGATAGTGGTAAAGGATCGAATCCATAGAGAATTGTAAACTTACCAACCTTCCTTATCAGAACCAAGAGAACGCACTGAGAACAAATAAACTGAAAGCAAATAAAATAAAAGTGCATGTAAAGTAAAATGGGGGATTTGCGATTGATTTGATTAGCAACTACTGAAAGTAATTAAATGAGCAAGGAATTAAAATAAAAGAGAAATCAATATGAGAAAGGTCTAGTTGAAGAGATGGATCCACTTTGGTTGTTTGGACTGATCATTGAAACTTATGTTCTTTAGGTTGATTCAATAGATTAGTTATGGAGATGGAAAACGCTTCTCACCACCATGTCTCTCCTTATGATTAAATCAATTAGGGAACGTCCTCTAATTAATTACTAATTAACATATTGCCAAGGAACGTCCTTGGGCTTTAGGCATCCAACAATTGTTAATTTCATGAAGAAAGAGAGAGATCCAATCCTAACTACTCAAATGCATGAGATGTTACTAGATCATACAATTCTTTAGTTATTACACCAAGTGTTCTTATGTTAGAATAATTCCAGCAATTACGGACTAAAAATTATCCCAACTAACAATCAATTACCTTGCAATCAAGATTCAAGTGGCCAATTTGATCAAAACAACAAAGTAATACTAGCAATTAAGCATGAACTGCATGAATATTGAACAAACCAAAAGTAAAAACTTTATGTTCAGATCTCACAATCCTTTAAACAACCTTAGTTTCAACCAATCTTCAACTAGAATAAAAGGTTTCAGCCACTCATGGCTGAATCAAAACCAAAAATAAAAGAAAGGTAGAAGAAGAAGAAGCCGGATGAGAGTCTTGCGCAGATTATGTTGCAAAAACGTGGAGAGTGTCTGAAGAAGTGGGCAGCTGGCTTTGTGTACCTTTTTATAGAGTTTAGGTGCTGTCCTTAGTTCCTAATTAGTGAAGAGGCTGCCCAAGATGCTGCCCATGTGCAACTTGCTGCCCAAATTGTTGCAAAAGAGGAAAGAATCGCGTTGCAAGCTCACCAGATGGAAGGAGGCGCGCGGTTTATGTTCAGAAGAGGAAAGAATCGTGCATTAATGCTTTCAGAAGAGGAAGGAGACGTGGCTGGAGCTTCAGAAGGAAAGAGGCACGTTCCAAGGCTTTCAGAAGAGGAAGGACGTGCGCCTTGGCCTCTAGAAGGCAGGTGGCGTGCACATGGACTGCAGAAGAGGAAGTGGAGCGCAGTCATTAATGTGCAGAAGAGGAAAGATATATGTCCTGTCTTTTCTTTTTAGGTGGAGCCTTCGTTTGAATTTTGAATGCTGAACGCAGAAGAGGCAAGTGCGTCTTCATGAAATCTTGCTGCCTAAATAGGAAGATATAACTGCTGCAGTGTGTGCACATCTTTGAACAAGGAAAGAAAGATCTGCGATTTGAATTTCAAATAATCTTCTGACTGAGCTTTCCTTATTTGCTTTTGCTTTTGCACTTTCTTTATTTGAAAACTTTCCTTTTCTGAAAAATTTCCTTATTTGAAAACTTTTCTTTTTTGGCACTTTCCATATTTGGCACTTTTATACAGTTTTAAGAGTATTTTCTTCAGAATGTCTCTTTACACCTAATATCTGCAAAACATGATTAAAACCACAAAATTAGGCAGAAAAGATGTAAATAAACATCAAGAACATAAAGATAAAGTGGGCTAGAATATGCTCTATCACCTACCCATTAGCAGGGTTAGAGGATAAAACCGTGGCAGTACTGAGCACCATCAATCTCCCACTTGTGCTGAGTGATGAGAAGTATAAGCGAGAGTTGTATGCAAAGTTTGTGCTAGTGGACATTCCACTCACCTACAATGTAATACTCGGTTGCCCAGTCTTAAATTGTCACATGATAGTTATTAATATAGATGCTATATGTCTAAAGTTACCAGCGAGAGTTGTATGCAATGTTTGTGCTAGTGGACATTCCACTCACCTACAATGTAATACTCGGTTGCGTAGTCTTAAACTGTCACAAGATAGTTATTAATATAGGTGCTATGTGTCTAAAGTTACCAGCTCTAGGAGAATTAGCTGTTGTTCAAGGTAGCCAAGAGTCAACTCAGGAATGCTACAGGCACTCTACGAAAAGCCTCGAAAAGGCGACGATGCCCATCGATCTATTGGAAAAATCAGACTTTCATATAAAACCAGAATTAGCAGACATGGTGGAAAAGTCCAGTTAGGAGCAAATAAAAAGGTACGATTCAGAACTGAGTTAAGTGGTGAAGTAATGCATAAATTAATAGAATTACTAAAACGCAGAGTGAGCACTTTTGCTTGGTCTCCAACAAGTGTTGACCCGACTTTTATCACCCATAAGTTGTCTATTGATGAGATAATAAACCGGTATAACAGAAAAAAAAAGAAAGTTTACACCGGAGAGGTAGCAGGTGATTAAGGAGGAGGTTAATAAAATCTTAAGTGCAGGGTTGATAAAGGAGGTCCAGTATCCTACATGGCTCACCAATGTAGTAATGGTTAAGAAGGCAAATGGAATTTGGAGAATGTGTGTGGACTTTACTGACTTAAATAAGGTATGTCGAAAGGATCACTATCCACTCCTGTCTATCGACAAAAAAAACCGCGTTCATCACCGAAGTAGGAGTTTTCTGTTATAAGGTGATGCCGTTTGGACTAAAGAATGCAGGGGCGACCTACCAAAGGCTGGTGTCAGGCATCTTCAAAGACATGGTGGGGTCAACGGTCGAGGTATATGTGGATGATATGGTAGTAAAAAGCTAATCCTTAGAAGATCATCTAGATGATATCCAAAAAGTCTTCGACGTACTGGATAAGGCAAGTATGAAGCTTAATCCTAAAAAATGTACCATTGGAGTAAATGTTGAAAAATTTTTAAGGTACATAGTCTTAGAAAGAGGCATAGAAGCAAATCCAAAAAAAAAATAAAATAAAAGTCATCCAAGATATGGAGGTACCTAGAACCATAAATGATGTATAGAAATTGAATGGGGGATCACAACTCTTAGCCGATTTATATCATACTATGCCAAAAGATGTCTCCTATTCTTTAAAATCTTAAAAGGCAAAAATAAATTTGTATGAGGAGAAGAATGTATAAAAGCATTTGAGAATTTAAAACCTTTTTTATCATCTCCCCTTTTGCTAAGCTCGTTTGTTGAATGTGAGGTCTTATTTTTTTATTTGTCTATAACGCAGAAAAGAGTAAGCTCTGTGCTCGTTCGAGAGGACAAAGGCGATCAAAGCCCATTCTACTACGCATGCCAAGTCTTAAAGGGGGCGAAATTGAATTATCTCCCTCTCGAGAAATTGGCATTCACCCTAATGTCTGCCACAAAGTTGCGTCCTTATTTTGAGTCACACACCATAGAGGTCAAAACAAATTATCCCTTATGAAAGGTACTCCATAAGCCAAAAATATCAAGGCGGTTGTCCACTTGGGCAGAAATGCTGTCAGCTTTCAACATCAAGTAAGTCCCAAGAAATGCAATGAAATCTTAAGCGATAGCTGATTTTATTGTAGAGATGACTCTACCTCTAGAGACTTCAAAACCGCCTCTTGAGGAATGGTAGATTTAGGCAGATGGTGCTTGTGGAGCTGGGGATTCTAAAATTGGAATCTTCCTATAGAGTCAAAGAGATAAAGCTACGCTACACAGTAAAACTCACCTTTAATACTATCAATAACGTAGCTGACTATGAGGCTGTAATTATGGCACTGAAAATTATCGCGGAAATAGGTATACAGAAATCTATTATTTTTAGTGACTCATAATTAGTTATTAATCAGTGCTAGGAATAGTTTAAAGTCTGAGAGCCTAACATTGTCAAATACGAAAAAAAGGTCTGCTCCTTAATGGCAAGGATCAAGGATAGACAGGGCAATTGTGAACTTCACCAGGTGAATAGAAGTGATAACGAGGAAGCTGATTGTCTAGCCAAAATGGTAGCGATAGGTGAACAACACTTGACTTAGCCATTCCAGTTCAAGGAGCTACATATTCTTGCAACCGACGAGGAGGAGTCTTTTCCTATTGAGAAAGGTGAAATGTGGATGACATCGGTGTACAAATTTGTGACGAAAAATGAATTGTCGGCTGATGAAGTATCAGCGAAATAGGTTATAGGAAGGTTCTCTAAATATGCACTAATTAATAGTTGGTTGTACAGGAGATCATTAACTCAACCGTGACTATGATGCATAACGGAGGATGAAGGCTAGGAAATCCTTAAAGATATCCATGAAAGAGATTGCGGAAGACATGAAGGGGCTCAGACGATTGCCCGGAAAGTATTCAAGTAAGGATATTACTGGTTAATAATAGTGCAAGATACAAAAGAACTCGTCCAGAAGTATTGTAGATTTCAAGCGCATGCAAGCATTTTGAGGACCCTAAGGGAGATGCAAGCAGTGATTGGAAGCACCTGTCCTTTCTTTCAGTAGGGGCTAGACATCATTGGCCCTTTCCCAAAAGCAACTGGGTTAAGAAAGTTCGTGATAGTGGCAGTAGATCATTTCAGCAAATGGGCTGAGGCTGAGGTAGTTTAGTTCATTACCATCCAACAAACGATCTCTTTTATCAACAATAATATCTTCACCCGGTTTGGAATCTCAAAAATAGTAATCACTAACAACAAAACTCAATTCGTAAGTTCTAAGTTTAAAGATTTCTATAAGAAATGAGAGATTGACTTAAAATTCAGCTCAATACCATCCTCAAACCAATGGAATGATTGAGGTGATAAATAGGACAGTCCTACAAGGGTTAAAGAAAAGACTCGATAAGGCTAAGGGCAACTGGCTCAAGGAATTACCCCATATACTCTAGACATACAGAACAACCCCGAGAACAACCACAGGGGAAACCCTATTCTCCTTGGTGTATGTGGCCGAGGTAGTAATCCTTGTGGAAATCCAAGTAAGCAGCTTTCAGACACAATATCCTAAGATTTCAGAAGACCCCAAAGAAATGTAATTCAACCTAGATCAAGCCAAATCTTCACAAGAAAGCTGCAATTATAATGGTGGTCTACAGGAACAAGATGTTCTGAATATTCAATAGTAAAGTCAAAACATGTACCTTTAATATAGGGGATTTAGTATCGGGTTTGCTAAGTTGGGCAAAAACTGGAAAGGACCATTTAGGATCTCGAAGGTTAGTCACCCAGGTCTTATAAGTTGGCCAAATTAGATGGCCGAGTCATTCTCCATTTTTGGAACGTTTGTAATCTAAGAAAATTTTATCAATAACACTTAACAAAGTATTTTTTTTCATGTGTTGTGTTATTCAGTTATGAGGAACAATGGATTTCCTTCTCCAAAAGTTAAAGATGGTTGATTAAAGTATTTTTATGCTAAGGCCACAAGGCAGGTATCTGTCAAGCTCATAACCAGGTGTTATTCCCGTTTAATAAAAAATTCTAAGGCATTCTTATGCTAAAGCCACAAGGCGGGTATCTTCTAGGCTCATAATCGGGTGCTAGTCCTACTAATGAAATTGGTCAAGGTATTTTATGCCAAAGCCACAAGACGAGTATCTGCCAGGCTCACGACTAGGTGTCAGTACCAATTAATAAAATCTTTAAAGCATTATAATGACCGAGTGTTAAGTCCAGTTGAAAATTTATTAAGGCATTTTGGGCCAAGGCCACAACGTGAATATTCTCCAAGGTGATGGCTGGGTGTTAAGTCCTATTAATAAATTTTATTTACGTTATTTTATGGTAAAAGGCAAAAATTGCCAAGTATTTGACTAGATATTAACTCCACTTAGCAATTTTTTAAAAATTATTTAAGTTTTATTCGATAACAATGGGACGAGGATTATGGTCGAGTATCGATCCTACAAAAACTTAGTAAAAATAAAGTCAAGATGTAAAGAAAAGTTTTTAATTAAGGAAATCTTATAAGGCAAAAGGGACGTCATCAGTTGCCTCCTCCTGAACTTCTGTTACATTTTCATCTATATTTATTACATTAGAAGCCGAGTCAGAGGGATTGCCTTCGATTGGCCTCTCCTCATCATGCCCATCCTCGTCGTCGTCCTCATTCTCGTCCTTCTCCGGGAAGATATCATCAATCCAGGCCAAGTCCTCAGCAGAAAAGCGCTTAACTAGCTCCTTCTTGACTGAGTCTTGTCCTTCAATGAACATCTCTCCTCCTCGGACCACTGGAATTGCCATTGGAGGACAACCATTTGATCCTCGGCATTTTTAGCCTGATTCCCAAGGGCAAGCTTCGAAGTATTGGTCTCGTCCAAGTCCACCTGAAACTTGTCCATAGACTCCTGCATCTTCTTCATGGTGTTCTCCACTTCCTTAACTCGAGCCTTCTGTTAGTGTATTTGTCCTAGGCCATTATCTTGAACTTTTTTGTATGTCATTTTGGTTATTAATAAAAGAAGTTTTTATTATCATTATTATTTGTTTGCATGTTACATAATAATGATTAACACCCTTGGTTACTTATTATTATGTTGATAATAATAAAATATGACTAGTATGGTTATTGATTGATAATCATGAGATGATTATGTTTATGTTGATATAATTCAATAATCATAGATACTTGTTAGAGAACAAAGTATTGGATAGACCCGCACTGAGATCACTACATGGGTTATTGTCATAAGTAAATCTCAAAGTAGTTATGTCTTAATCCTTTGACTTGAGATTGCCATAGTTTCTAACATAAGGACGGTTATGTTTTGACATAACCAAACATTGTCTTTAATCGGACAATCATAAAGGTTATGATTGAGCATAATAGAAATTATGTAGATGATGTTGAACAATCAAGATATAATTTGTCCTTCTCTTTGAGAGAGATATCTTCTAGGCCCCTCGATAAGTGAAACTAAGAAATGCATGGCAATGCTCAAATAAATTGATAGTGTGATCAATATCATTTGATTTTATCAGTCTACTTAGAGATCAATAAATTATAAGTTTGAACATTATAAATTTGACATTGACCATGACTTATGTTCAAACTAGATATCAGGTGACAAAGGAATTAATACATGTTCTATTTATTAGGTTTTATCGGACTATCGATCCTCATATTAATTGAGTAGTCATAATGTCTTGCTAGAGGCCGCTTATGATTTATGGGCCTTGTGGGACTGGACCTATTGCCAATTAATATGAGCCTATTGGGTCACACACAAAAGAATGTTGTTGATGTGCTATGTCATATTAATGGGCTAAAAGCCCGAAGCCCATTAATATAATTAATAATAATAAAGTGTTATTATTATTAATATTAATTATTTATTATTATAAGATAATAATATTTAAAAGGATCTGCAGTCTATTTGTAACTGTTACAGATAAAAGACTCTATCACATAATATATTTGAGTATCTGCGAGATGGTGATAGTTGGTTATGAACACAAATCTATCACATAAGATATTTGAGTATCTGCGAGATCGTGATAGTGGGTTATGAACACAACTCTTTCACGAAAAGAGTTATGGGAAAACAAAAGACTAAAAACGAATAAAAATCGCTTCTGCGAAGTGAAAGTAACGTTTTTGTGAATTCATTTTTGAGTTGCAGATTGAAACACTTAGCATATCCATCTTGAGAGAGCTAGCACTCTAGAAGGATAAGAGATGTTCGTGTGGATACCATAGCAGGTGTTCGTTGAAAAAGGAACTCCTTGAGTCCGGGATTGTATCTTCTCATCAAGTCTAACAGGTTAGTAGCTTATCATTCCTTTCGAATTAAACGAAGCACACAGATCCCGGGAAGGAAATCAGAGATTTTTAATTTTTTCGCTGCGTGTTTGGGTTGCAGTAATCTCTGGATTTCCTGACACCTTCAGCCTCGAGCACTCCTCTTATAGGAGATTTTTGTCAGTTTCCTATGCTCCAAACTCTCACCTCAAAGCCTTGTTCTGCTCTTTAGCCATATAAGCATAGAGGGCACCCTCCATCGCAGAGTGGATAATGTTGTCATAGAGGTCATTAGTCTCGACCTCATTCAATCGATGGCGGTCCCTTGGCCTCAGAGTGTTCTTAGCGATTAGTAAAAATAGGCAAGGCTCCTCGAGAAGAGAGGTTGTACAAGTTAGAGCTAGTGCTAGATGCTGGATGCCCTGAGGCCATGCTACTCCACACCAGCTTCTTCCTATGGAGCATCAGTTTGAATAGGGACTACAATGGGAATACCCTTAGAAGAATACTCGGGCTGAGAGGAGGTTGTTCCCTCAGTTGCAGGTGGGGGAGGAGGAGGAGGAAGCATGATGATTTCCTTCGCCCGGTGAGCCCGGTTAGGAGGAGGGCCAGTCGTTCCAACGGTAGCTTTGCCCTTATGAGCAACGTGAGCTGCCTTGGCGAACTTATTCTTCTTTCTGGCCATATCTGCACATAATAAAATGTATGTAAGTGAGCCAACTCTAAAAATAGGAAAAGTTGGAAAGAAAAGTAGCCTACTCTATGCTTTCTTAAGGGTGTGGAAGGCGAGGGTGAGAAGACCAATCCTATTCTGATTAGAAATGGCTCTGCCATGACAAAATGGCATTCCTCGCTCCACGTTCATGTCTACCCTCTGAGTTAAGGTCATCCTCTAGAGGAAGTCCAGAGACTCTTCCTCATCCCACTACGGCTGAACCCCATCCTTTTTTAGCTCCATATATAGCTTTTAGTCAGTCAGAAGCCGCCCAAAGCCCCCGAATACCCTATGGTGCAATATGAAAAACTTATTCTTCCAGCACTTTAGAAAAGAGGGTACCGGTCGAAAAGATTCTGGCGCTTTTTCCCGCTAAACAACCAAAATTATTTATTTTTTCTAATACCTAGTTGGTAAATTTGGGATAAGAGTGCTACACTCGGCTCGATGTTGTTGTTAAAGCAGAGAAACTGGAAGGCCACCAAGATCCTTTAGTTGTTTGGATGTAGTTGGGTGACTTCGAGCTTGTGGAACTGCAGGACCTTAGCAAAGAATGGATCCATAGGGAACCGGAGATCCGTTTTTAGTTGTTTCTCATAGACCATGATCATGTCCTCGACAGGGATTTGATTGTCCACACGAATGTTCGAGCTTAGAGCATAAACCCAAAAAAGGTCTCTAGGGATTTGGTAGAGGTTGTACAAGCGATCCACGTCCTTCTTAGTCAACACGGATGGGATGTCATTTACCAAAGGACCCTCGTGTTCTTTGGCCACCCTTAACAGGGCAATGGGAGCATGAACACGGATGGAACCGTTAGAGGAAGAGCTCGAGGTAGAACTTCTATTAGAGGAAGACGACGAAGTAGACACATCCATTTTTTGGGAAAGAGAAGAATGGGGCAGAGGTTACCTTTAGAAAAGGGGGAGGTTTGTGACAAGATAGGTCGACTCTTTTTAGAGAGAGTTAGAAAGTAGATGTGAGCAAAAGTAGTAATCGAAGAAGAAGAAGGGTTTATATACAGATTATGCCGGCGACTGGTATTAATGTGGCTCGAGAAACAAAGTAATCATTATTTATGACCGGGAGTAGACGAAGCGATGCGAGCATGAAGAGCCAATCCAGACATGCCATATGTCCAAGATCGTGAAGACCACTATAACCTTCAAATATGAAGAATCGAAGACTAGTAGAGGGATCTCTGATACGACATGACAATCACCCAAAGTAAGTCATGAGTTGTCACCGTAAGGCAGGGTCACGTGGTAAGAGTCTGATAGGCTGATACGAGGTCCCACCCATAGAAAGAAAAGACCTGGACACTATAGCATTTGGTTCTTCACCAAGACTCGCTCTATCTTGAGCAAGACAAGATTTCATGGAAAGTTACCATTAGCGGATACAACCCAGTATATCTCCATTGCACCTATAATAGCGGGATCCCTTATCCAACTAATTGGCCCCAATCGGATCTCTAGAAAATTTGATAACTAACTCCACTTTCTTACAATATAAAAGCTAATGTACACAATGATCAAGGTACGCGTTCTTATATATTCATTTTGAATTCTAAATAATTCATTATATTCGCCCATTCTACCAGTTGATTGACTTGAGTGTTGGAATGACTGCTTATAAGTGTCAACCATCTCACATATTCTCTTTTGCTGATTAACCAATCGCAGCTCAATTCTATCTTCAACCACATCACTAAAATTAACTAAAATTTAAATTTCATTAATTTTTTAAAAAATAATTCAAATTTTACAGAAATTTTTATGTTATATTTCAATTTTTTTATGAAATAATAATTTTTTCAAATGATCCTTTTACAGAAATATATTAAATTAACTAAAATAATAATAATATTGAAAAATAAAATATAATTTCATTTATTTTGTTGCCTAATATTATTTAAAAATATAATATTATTAATTTTTTTTTTTCATTTTACCATGCAAGACAAGTTGCATTAGGCGCATCCAACCCATAAGCAAATAAAGCAAGCCCAATAATCTAGTTCAAGAGCTCAAACAGAACTCAACCCATTCTAAAAGTCTTTCAGAATCTCCGCTTCATCTTTATTATCGCCATGGACACCGACATACTACAAAATAGGGAAGCAACCTCCTCCAATAATTATGCATGTCAAATCTTTTAATCCAAATAAATAACAAGCCAAATAGCAATTCTATAAGCCAACCCAAAATAGCAGCATCCTAAGCGATTAAAGAATGAAATCACACCCAACTATGCGAAACTCAGTAGAATTAGATTTGTCGATTGAAATTAAGGACAAAGAAACGATGTTTTGGCAATTGCAGTCTTAGATAGTCATGGGATAGCCAAAAGGAGATATCTCGTACTCTTGTATCGAGTGATCCATAGCTCCGAACCTCCCTCAACATCAGTCGACCGAAAAGGAAATTTAAGACATAGATAGCAAACCAAGCAACTATAAACACAGCCTCACACTCACTCATCTAACAACACACCAAAATTGGATCTTAGTTAATCAAACACATCAAAATTGGATTTTAGTTAATCACCTCCTTGAACTACCATGAGACAGCAAGAAAACTAAATTATATAAAATCTTCGTAAAAAAATCATTGAGATAGAATGAATTCCACCATGGACAAGGGCAAGATTTCTCTACCTGTAGACAAAGAAATCCTGACCTTGAAAACTTTCTTTTACCCGGTCTTTATTTTTCTATCTTTTTTTTTTTCTCTCTCTAATTCGGCTATCCCTAATTCTTTTGTAATATTATTAATTGTCTCTTTTATACTATTTTGATTTACTTGACAAAAATAATTCAACTTCTAAAAAAAAACTTTATGTTTTTATTTTAACTAGTTTTATTAATATGAGTAAAACGTTTTTATACTCGTGTATTACTCGTAAATTATTTATATATATTTTGTATAAATTTAAATTTAAAAAATTAATAAAAAAATTTAATCATAAATTATTTATATATTTTTTGTATAAATTTAAATTTAAAAAATTAATAAAAAGAATTTACTTATGAATTATTTATATATATTTTGTAGAGATTTAAATTTAAAAAATTAATGAAAAGAATTTAAGTTTAAATAGTAGTAAATTTTTTTTATTTTGAATCTATCATATAATATTTTACAGTTATTTCAATAATTTAATATTTTAATGTTATTTTTTTATAAAGTATGTAAATTTATTAATAATTGATATAATATAATATTCAGCCAAAGTATAGTCATATAGTAAGAGTTTGATAAACTGATATACGATTCTATTCGTGGAAAAAAAGACCTGAGCACCCTAATTCTTGATTTTTTTATCAAGATTCACCCTCTTTTCAACAAGACGAGACTTCACAGAAAGTTAACGTTAAAGGACATAATCTAGCAGATCTCCATTATATCTATAATCGCAGTATTCTATATCCACTAATCGATATTAGTGAGATTTTCAAAAAAAATTGATAATCAACTATATTTTTCTTATAATACAAAAGCTGATAAACACAAAGATTAAAGTATACATTCTGACAATTCTTGAGTTCCAAACAATTTATTATACTCGCTCTTTTTTTCAATTTACTGACTTGAGTATCGGAATGGCTACCGTAAGCGTCAACACATTATCTTTCTTGTAGATTAACCAATCGCAACATACTTTCGTTTCAGCCATATCAATACTATTTATTTTAATTATTTAATATTTAAATATAATTATTAATAAATTATTTTAATATTTAATTATTATTATTAAAATTATTTAATATTTTATTACCATGTTTTAACATATCGGATGATAGTGTTAAATATCTTTATTAAGAATTTTAATAAATTTATATATAAACATTTTATTTTTAATATAATAAAAATCCATCGTCTGCAAAGTTTTACTCTTATTAAAAACTTTAATAATTATTTATTTTAATATTTCATTGAAATAATATTAGAAATTTTAATTATCATAAATAAAAATAATATGTTGAAATTATTCTATACCAATTTAATTATTAAATAAAATATTAGTACTATTAATTTATTAATAACAATACTTGTTGCTAAAAGCTTTAGCGATAAATGGAAGTTATTTAATATACAATTAATGTTAATTATGCAGAAGAATTGCTAAAAATTTAAATAAGGAATCAAAAATTTTCCTTTTTTTTTTTTAAATCATGAACAAAAGTTATTAAATACACTATTAATATTAGATATGCAGAAGCTTCAATAAATATTAGCAACAATAATATCGTCATTAAGAGATTAGTAATGAGATTGTTGTCACTAAAATTTATTATTAGCGTCAAAGACTAACCGTCGCTATATTACAGCTTCACTGTAACTTTCTAATGCAGATATTTTCTTATTCTATTTTTTAAAATTTACAAATTATTTAATAAGTTTTTTAATATGTTGTGTAAAATTATAATAAAAATTTAATGAAATAGAGTTTAAGTATTAAAAGAATTCTTTAACTAATAAATTAATTTAACCAATACAATTAAAAAGTTTTAAAAGACAATAAATTACTAAATTATTTTCTAGTCAATTAAAATAAAGGTAGTTTTGTAATTAATTATTAACCTAGGATAGTCTTTTTCCATTCCATTATTTCCCTTTCTCTCCACATTTATATATATTATAAAAGTACAAAAATATATATAAATTTAAACAATAAAATTTTAATATAATTCCTAATTAAAATTAGTTTATATATATATAGTTTGAATTAATTAATATTACTGATGTTGCAGAGATTAGATTAATGACGTGACCGAAATGGAGTTACGCTGTGATTGGTTAATCCTGCAAGAAAGAGAAGGTGAGGTGATGGTTGGTACTCACGATAGCCATTTTGACACTCAAGCCAAGTATACTGAAGAATAGAGAGAAGGTAATAGATTGCTTAGAACTTGAATAGTATTAGAGAATAACATACCTTTGACTCTGTGATTCTTTTCCTTTTATACTGTAAGAAAGTGGAGAGCATTTCTCGATTATCCAGCGGTGATGTGGCCGACTGCTTGATAAGGGATATTGCTAGCCAATTGGTTGGCAATCCCGCGATTATACGCGTAATAGGGTTCGCTATACTGTGCCTACAAACGGTAACTTCGTGTCGAAGCTCACCCTATCGAGGGAAGGACGAGTCTTAATGACTTACTAGATCCTTGTTACGTGACTCTATCTCGTAATGACAGTTTATGGCTTACTTTGGAGTGATTGTTATGTAGCATTAGATGATCCTTCGCTGATCTTTGATTCTTCAGATTTGAGGTGACGGTTTGTGTTTTTTGTGACGTGGCGCGACTTGAATGACCTTTACTTCTTGCGTCGTTTGGTCTACCCTTTGTCACGATGCTCGCCTTATTTTTTTTAGCCACATTTAAAGTTTTACCGGCTCTGCTCACTATATAAGAACCCTTCTTTCTCTTTTTCTTTTTTTTTTTTTAGTTTACGACTGCCATTTATGGGAGATATGAATGGGATATTTTCTTTTCCTGAGAATAACCATATCTGTGCAGAGAATATCATCATGGTCTACGAAGAGCAGCTAAAAATGGGTATTCATGAAGGTGCAAGCATACCGTTTAGCTCTGAAGACTGTAATCAGTCCGACTATAATGAATTTTCAGCAGTATGACCCTAGGGAGAGGGGTTGGATTATGCAAGATTGATTCTGAGGGTTAGGTCAAGGCAGACAACATCTTTCGGAGGATGAGATCAAGTGAGAGGCTGAGAAAACCCTGCCAACTGCGTCTCTGCAAATAAATTTTTTAGAAGATTCTAATGTAACAGAGATTTATCCAAGTCCATCTTATCTCTTTGTGATCTTTTGTAATGAAAATGCATATTTTCTATATCTATTTTTGGATGTATTGCTACTATCAATGATTTAAGCAGGGGGCCACATCTCAAACTATGAATTCGGTGACTCCCGTTTTTTGGCCCTAAAGAAGGAGGCTAAAGCATACTCACTTTGCAGGCTTAACGCCCGGTCTAACAGTTATAAATAATTTTATAGAATTTCTACAAAATAAAATTAATACCTAATGATACGAGTAAGAAAATGACACGATACTTCAAAGATTTAAAATGAAAAACTACAAATCATGACAAATCAAGCTACCATTGCTTAATTTAAGCCTTACGAGATGAGAACTATATTTAAGAAGTATGGAATAATAAGGAAATAAGCAACACACTCTTTAACACATGTAGACGCGCAATATAATTTCAGATCGCGTAATGCATGTATGGCCAAATTGCATTTAGGCCAATTTTGTTATTTTGGTATTTTAGTATTTTTGTGGGATTTGTTTTAAATTAATTTGACCTATATTAGAAGTCAAATTCATGCAATCCATTTAGGAAGGAGATTTCCCCAAGACAATTTAGAAAAATGATTTTTAATGTAATTTAGATTTGATTATTTGACTAGATACCCTTCCTATATTATAATTACATCTTCCTACAATAGAATTAGAGTTTGGAGAGTATAAAAACATCTTTAAAGTGGCAGCCACAATTAGCCATTTATAAAAATGATGTTATAACAATATTTTGGTTCTTCTCCATTATTTAGCAACTTATCAAAGTTCAACCTTGTGGCGTTCTAATATGGATCTCTTTCATGCTTAATTAACTTATCAAGAATTTATTGTTATGTTCTCGAAACTAGAATCGCTTGATTATCTATATTTCTAATTACATTAGTTGATTAGGGGTGTGGTAGAACAATCTTATTCATTAAAATTTTTAAAATGGAAACCCTAGTTGATGATTATCAATAAACAACGGAACACAAAATTAAACAAAGATGGGGATGTAGCTCAAATGGTAGAAAAGCGAGCGAGAGGTATAGGGTTTGATACCCTGCATCTCCATTATTTTTTATATTTATTTTATTTTTGAGTTTCTTTTCAAAAAATTTGATTGGGATTCTTGTGATTTTTTCTTTTTTAATATTATCCTACTTAGCATTTTGATTTTTTCTCATAAATTCATTTCATTATTTTAAAAATTTAATTTTTTATATTTATTTTATTTTTGAGTTTCTTTTCAAAAAATTTGATTGGGATTCTTGTGATTTTTCTTGTGATTTTTTCTTTTTTAATATTATCCTACTTAGCATTTTGATTTTTTCCCTCATAAATTCATTTCATTATTTTAAAAATTTAATTTACAAATTGTATACTAATGTTTAATGATTTAGAGCTGTGTTCAGAATCAGGTCTGTGATGCCCCTCAGACTGCCTTCAATGTTGTATTTAAATAGATGTTAAAACCCTAGCAACAATCCTTTTTGGAATGTAATTCTTTTTTGATTTGATTTTAGATTCTTTTCTTAAATGTGTTTCTTCATTAATAAAAGTTCTTGATTTAAGAAAGTTGTGATTTTTTCTTTTTTAATATTATCCTACTTAGAATTTTGATTTTTTCCCTCATAAATTCATTTCATTATTTTAAAAATTTAATTTATAAATTGTATACTAAAGTTTAATGATTCAAAGTTGTGTTCAGAATAAGGTCTGTGATGCCCCACAGGCTGCCTTCAATGCTGTATTTAAATAGATGTTAAAACCCTAGCAACAATCCTTTTTGGAATGTAATTCTTCTTTGATTTGATTTTGGATTCTTTCCTTAAATGTGTTTCTTTATTAATAGAAGTTCTTGATTTAAGAAAGTTTTTATGCCGTATGTTTGAGGAGATTCTAGTGTGGGATTCTTATGATTTTTTCTTTTTTAATATTATCCTACTTAGCATTTTGATTTTTTTTTCCTCATAAATTTAATTCATTATTTTAAAAAGTTAATTTATAAATTGTATACTAAAGTTTAATAATTCGGTGGTGTATCCAAAATCGGGTCTGTGATGCCCCTCAGATTGCCTTCAATGCTGTGTTTAAATAGATGTTAAAACTCTAGCCAAAATCCTTTTTGGAGTGTAATTCTTCTTCAATTTGATTTTAGATTTTTTCCTTAAATGTGTTTTTTCATAAATAGAAGTCCTTAATTTAAGGAAGTTTTTATGCCGCATGTTTGAGGAGATTCTAGTGTGAGTCCCGCGTTTATGTTTTATTTATTCTCTACTAACATTGATAATGAAATTCTTGCGCAAAGTAGAATAAAATGAACAAATTAAATTTGAAATTTCATTTAATTAGTTAATGGCTATTGCAAAGAAAACTAATATTGTAATACCCGGCTAGATTCCGGCATCGGAATCCCTACCTTCCGGCGGAATCTCCGTTGGAATCTGGAATTTTTGAAGATGCCAGAGGTTTCTAGAGGGGTAAAATGTGTTTTCTAAAATGTTTTTACTGATTTCATGGTTTTAAAGGGAAATGAATTGAGTTTTGAAAAGAAAAGAGCAAGGAGGCGTTTGCCAGGTTCGGCCGTCGAAAGTGAAGTTCGGCCGCTGAACATGGAAAGGCTTCGGGAGTGCCTTTGGCCTCCGAAAGTCTTGTTTGAACGAGCCAAGGTTCGGCCGCCGAAAGTCAAGTTCGGCCGCCGAACATGCATGAGTTTAGGGGGCACGTTAGGCTGCCGAAGGTCTCTGACCAGGCCACCTATAAAGAGCCCTCAGATCGGAAATGGGCGAGTTTTCTCATTCCGGCATCGGAATCCCTACCTTCCGGCGGAATCTCCGTTGGAATCTGGAATTTTTGAAGATGCCAGAGGTTTCTAGAGGGGTAAAATGTGTTTTCTAAAATGTTTTTACTGATTTTATGGTTTTAAAGGGAAATGAATTGAGTTTTGAAAAGAAAAGAGCAAGGAGGCGTTTGCCAGGTTCGGCCGCCGAAAGTGAAGTTTGGCCGCCGAACATGGAAAGGCTTCGGGAGTGCCTTTGGCCTCCGAAAGTCTTGTTTGAATGAGCCAAGATTCGGCCGCTGAAAGTCAAGTTCGGCCGCCGAACATGCATGAGTTTAGGGGGCACGTTAGGCTGCCGAAGGTCTCTGACCAGGCCACCTATAAAGAGCCCTCAGATCGGAAATGGGCGAGTTTTCTCCCCATTCTCGAGCTCAGGCGAGTTTTTGTCCTCCCTTGGCCGTTTTCATGTTTTTCTTCATCTCCTTCATGTTTTCATGAGTTCCATGGTTATTTTGAAGAGTTTTAAAGCTTAGATCGAAGTTTTGGGGAGCTTGGAGCTTTTGGAGATTGGTTTCTCCCACCTCCGAGTTAGAGATCACGCAACCCTCGATCTTCAAGAGGTAAGTGTAGATCTTTGCTTTCCTAGTGTCTTTTGAAGTTTTATGAAGGTTTTAATGGTAGAGTATGGGTAGATATGCATGTTAGGATTTATGCCCAATGTATGTTATGTGATGCTCATGTATGTTTATATGATGCTATGTTGAATGTTTAGGCTAGGTTATGCAGGTGGGAGAGTGTATGCATGAGTGGGAAAGAGCAAGTGAGATTATGGGTTGTTTTGATGGTTTTGGCCTATGTGGGTCATAAGCTATCTATGTATGTTTTGATGTTGTTTTTGGAGTTTAATCAAGCTATTAAGCTCCTTTGTGCATGGTTAAGGGTTTATGCATGTTTTGGTAAGGTTGGGTGCTTGTTTTGGGGTGTTTGGAAGGTTTGGGAGGCTAGAATGCATGAGAAGCTGAGTTCTGCCCTTCTGGGAAGAACTCAGGTTCGGCCGCCAAAGGTGGTTTCGGCCGCCGAACCTGCTTTTGGATGCATGGATTGGCCGCCTAACCTTGCCCCCGAAAGCTGAGTTTTGGCTTGAATGCAGACTTTCGGCCGTCGAAGGAAGGGTTCGGCCGCCGAAAGTGCCTGACTTTCGTCTCTGGAGTGGGACTTTCGGCCGCCGAAGGTGCCGCCGAAGGTGCCCGAGTTTCGTCTCTGGAGAGAGGGTTCGGCCGCCGAAGGTGCCGCCGAAAGTGCCCTGTCCAGCCTTTTCAAGGTTGTTTTCTATGCATGTTTAAGTGATGTTTTAGAGGGTTTTTGGGGAGTTGTTTATGAGTTGTTTAGAGTGTGTTGGCGCCTCATTCGAGTCCACCTGTGTAGGATCGGACCCGAGGGATCGATGAGGCCATCAGTGTTATCAGTTGCAGAGTTAGTCCAGCGTCTGCCAGAGGTGAGTAGAACTAAACTTAATCTTTATTTTATGAAATCAAATGCCTAAAGCATGCTCATGCATCATGTTTATATGTAATAGGTTGATTGCACTAGTTACACGAATATGAAGCATTGCATTATTTACTGTTGATGGAGATTGGACCAAGGACGACCCCACTAGCCCTATGGATAAGACCTGGCTGGGCCAGGCATTACGAAGTCCTGTGGTGCCCTCTATGGTGGCCGGGCAAATAGCTTAGGGATGTTTTGGGGTTGGGTCCAATCCGTGATATGATTTGTTTGTGCTGTGACGCATTTTATGAAAACAAGTAATTAATTAACTATTTTCCTTGTTTCTACTCACTGGGCTTTTTAGCTCACCCCTCTCCCCTAACCCCAGTGTTGCAGGTTTGAGGTTGATCGGGAAGTCTCAAGAGTAAAGGTTTTGCTTATGTAATAGTTTTAGCTTAGTACTTTTAGTGTGGACATGTATTATAGAATTGATATAATGATTTGTAAGAGAATGTAATGTAAAGTTAAGTGGAGTTATGTTTATGGATTAGTACTGTGCTTGGCCCTAAGACTTGGTTAGTCCCTTTTTAGTACATGATGTATGTATGGTTTATTGTTGAGTTGTGTTTGAACTAATCTTGTGGCATGTGTTGTTTACCACGCTATGGTAATTGATGAGGACCTTAGTGGAGGTCTTATGTTTGTGGTTTGATGCATGCACAGGTTAGGTTCTATTTCCTTGGATGTAATCCCAGCTTGATGTATGTTATGTTGACCCAGCTAGAGTTTTGATGAGGGCTCTAGTAGGGGGGGTTTCTTTATGTTTTCAGTTATGTCGCATACAGGTCAGGCTCGATTTGTACATCAGATGTTTGAGTTTTTATGTTAAAGTTTTGATCATGTATGGGATTTGACCAGGTGATAGGAGGTATGTTTAGCTTGCTACGGGTCCCGGCAGCCTTAAGCCGATCTGGATCCTAGCGCCGGTGGCGGTTTGGGCCGTTACAGAGGGGTATCGATTTTCGGGTCGTTACAGAGTGGTATCAGAGATTTGGGCCTCATCAGTACGGTGTGTTGAGCAAAGATGCTCAAGGATTAGAGATATCCCACATCGGAACGAGGTTGGTTTAGAGGTCATAGAAGGGCAAGCACAATAGGAAGAATCATGTCCACTAGGATAGGATGTTGAGTCCTGTCTTGATTGATGATGTGAAATGCCATGATTTTATGCATGTGCATTAATGTTATGTATGATATGCTGTGTATGTTGCAGGTTCATGTGTTTTCATATGAACTGTATGATGCTAATGATTGTTTGATTGTATGCTTGTGTGTTGTTCTTCAGAGGAGCCAGAATGCGAGGTGCTCATCGATCTGTGGAATCGACTGGAGTTCCATCTGAGAGGGAAGGTATGGACGCCTTTCCCCCTGCTCTGCCAAGAGCGCAGTCATGGGGAGTCAGCAGATGGGGAACATCAAGGGACCCTGGAAGGTCTTTTGATGTAAGCAGAGAAGGAATGGCTCCAAGGAGAATGTCAGCTAGTATGAGGGAAGTAGAGTTGGAGGTTCAGAGAAGAGATGTCAGTGTGGGAATCAGAGTGCCAGAAGAAGGTATGGGAGATTTTCAGGAGGATGCTCAGACTCAGGATTCCAGAATCTCAGGTTCAGGAGGGATTGATCCCTCCACTCTGAGTACAGCCTCCACGAAAAGCAAGAAGTGGGGCAGAACCCTGAGGGGGAAGAAGAAGAAGTTGTGGAGTCGGCTGAAGTCTAGTATGGGATTAGGTGGTGGTTTGAGCTCTGGCTCAGGCAGTTCAAGATGCTTGAGGTGCGGAAGGCCGCACAAGGGAGTCTGCCGTTATGGGACTAATCTATGTTTCAGGTGCGGACAGGAGGGGCACATAGCACGTGAGTGTCCCACTGTGCCCAGGTTGGCTCCGTCCCAGCAAGCAGCTTCAGGTAGAGCAGCTAAGCCAGTAGCTCCAGCCGTGTTTCAAGTTAGTGGTCGAGGCAGAGGAAGAGGGTCAGCCTTTTCTTCTGAAGGTTTCCGTGGAGAAGGTCCGTCAGCTCCAGCTCGGATCTTCACCCAAGCTCAGCAGGAGGCAGACACATCGAACACAGTGGTGCAAGGTATGCTCACTTTTGGATGTTCTGATGTGCATGTTTTGTGAACCCTAGTGCTTCTCTTTCTTTAGTTGCTCTAGGAGCCGTTGAGGGGTTGAGTTGATAGCTTCTGGGCTAGAGTGTTCTCTTTGGGTCAGTGGACTCGAGTGTGATCCATCTGGGGCAGAGTCAGTCTGCCAGTCTAGTTCTGTGTCAGTTGAGGGTAGATGCCTTCCACTCGACTTTGAGGTCCTAGACTTGACTGTCTGGACGTCAATCGAGGGATGGATTGGTTTCTGCTCGTGGTGCTATCTGGGTCTGCAGAGACAAGGTAGTCAAGTTCAGAGGACAGAATGGGTCAGAGGTAGTCTTATGAGGGAACACAGTAGGGATGCCTAGAGGTTTGATGTCGGCCTGTCAGGCTCGTAGGGTGCATAGGAGGGGTTGTCAGAGGGTTCTAGCTCTTGCATGAGAGTTTAGCAGTCAGGTCAGGGAACCAGCCTCAGTGCCAGTATTTAGAGAGAGTTCTTAGTTGTTTTCCCAGGCTAGTTGTCAGGTTTAGCACCTGTCAGAGGGTTAGAGCTTGGTATAGGAGTGGTGTCTGGACGCAGAACCATTTCTGTCCTTCCCTATAGGATGGCGCCTGCGTAGAGAGAGGTAGTAGTCAGAGTAGAGGCGAGACTTGGTAGACAGGGGTTTTATCCCACCTAGTACCTCACCCTGGATTGTTCCAGTGTGGTTGTGGAAAAAGAAGGATGGATCCTCGAGACTTTGTAACGACTGTAGGCAGTTGACCAAGGTCACTACCAAGAGCAGGTATTCCCATGCAGGATGGATGATCTATTGGGACAGCTAGTAGGAGCTGGTTGTTTTCCAAGGTAGATCTGAAATCCAGGCTCTACCTGTGAGAGTCAGAGTTAGTTTTGGGTTATCAGTGAGAAGAAGCCAGTTAGTAGAGAAGATGAAGAGAAAAGAGTAAGGATCAGAGTAGCGCAGTGGAAGCGTGTGGAGTTCAGGAGTAGGTTGGGTACTGCTAAGGTGTTTCTTTTGGTAAGGGTGATTTCCTATGGAGAAGTCCATTTGGATTTCTGGATTCCTGTGTTATGGAAGCTCGTGTCAGATCCAAGTGAGGTTCTTAAAGAACCAAAGGTGGAGATCTCAAGGGATCTCACCTATGTTGAGCAGTTAGTGCGGATCATGGAAACATAAGTCAAGAATTGAGGAGCAAGGAAATCCTGATGGTTAAAAGTTTTGGAAATCACCACTGGTTGATAGTGAGTGTTTGGGAGACCCGGGAGTTTATACTCCAGCAGTGCCTGTGTCTCTCATTCAGGAGAGAGATTTTTAGGTTTTGCTTGCTGGTTTGCTTGCTTGTTCATGTATGATTGATGTTATGTTTTATGCTATGCCTGTTTGTTTGTGGAACATTCGAGGACGAATGTTCTTGAAGGGGGGAAGAATGTAATACCCGGCTAGATTCCGGCATCGGAATTCCTACCTTCCGGCGGAATCTCCGTTGGAATCTGGAAATTTTAAAGATGCCAGAGGTTTCTAGAGGGATAAAATGTGTTTTCTAAAATGTTTTTACTAATTTCATGGTTTTAAAGGGAAATGAATTGAGTTTTGAAAAGAAAAGACCAAGGAGGCGTTTGCCAGGTTCGGCCGCCGAAAGTGAAGTTCGGCCGCCGAACATGGAAAGGCTTCGGGAGTGCCTTTGGCCTCTGAAAGTCTTGTTTGAACGAGCCAAGGTTCGGCCGCCAAAAGTCAAGTTCAGCCGCCGAACATGCATGAGTTTAGGGGGCACGTTAGGCTACCGAAGGTCTCTGACCAGGCCACCTATAAAGAGCCCTCAGATCGGAAATGGGCGAGTTTTCTCCCCATTCTCGAGCTCAGGCGAGTTTTTGTCCTTCCTTGGCCGTTTTCATGTTTTTCTTCATCTCCTTCATGTTTTCATGAGTTCCATGGTTATTTTGAAGAGTTTTAAAGCTTAGATCGAAGTTTTGGGGAGCTTGGAGCTTTTGGAGATTGGTTTCTCCCACCTCTGAGTTAGAGATCACGCAACCCTCGATCTTCAAGAGGTAAGTGTAGATCTTTGCTTTCCTAGTGTCTTTTGAAGTTTTATGAAGGTTTTAATGGTAGAGTATGGGTAGATATGCATGTTAGGATTTATGCCCAATGTATGTTATGTGATGCTCATGTATGTTTATATGATGCTATGTTGAATGTTTAGGCTAGGTTATGCAGGTGGGAGAGTGTATGCATGAGTGGGAAAGAGCAAGTGAGATTATGGGTTGTTTTGATGGTTTTGGCCTATGTAGGTCATAAGCTATCTATGTATGTTTTGATGTTGTTTTTGGAGTTTAATCAAGCTATTAAGCTCCTTTGTGCATGGTTAAGGGTTTATGCATGTTTTGGTAAGGTTGGGTGCTTGTTTTGGGGTGTTTGGAAGGTTTGGGAGGCTTAAATGCATGAGAAGCTGAGTTCTGCCCTTCTGGGAAGAACTTAGGTTCGGCCGCCGAAGGTGGTTTCAGCCGTCGAACCTGCCTTTGGATGCATGGATTGGCCGCCTAACCTTGCCCCCGAAAGCTGAGTTTTGGCTTGAAAGCAGACTTTCGGCCGCCGAAGGAAGGGTTCGGCCGCCAAAGGTGCCGCCGAAAGTGCCCTGTCCAGCCTTTTCAAGGTTGTTTTCTATGCATGTTTAAGTGATGTTTTAGAGGGTTTTTGGGGAGTTGTTTATGAGTTGTTTAGAGTGTGTTGGCACCTCATTCGAGTCCACCTGTGTAGGATCGGACCCGAGGGATCGAGGAGGCCATCAGTGTTATCAGTTGCAGAGTCAGTCCAGCGTCTGCCAGAGGTGAGTAGAACTAAACTTAATCTTTATTTTATGAAATCAAATGCCTAAAGCATGCTCATGCATCATGTTTATATGTAATAGGTTGATTGCACTAGTTACACGAATATGAAGCATTGCATTATTTACTGTTGATGGAGATTGGACCAAGGACGACCCCACTAGCCCTATGGATAAGACCTGGCTGGGCCAGGCATTACGAAGTCCTGTGGTGCCCTCTATGGTGGCCGGGCAAATAGCTTAGGGATGTTTTGGGGTTGGGTCCAATCCGTGATATGATTTGTTTGTGCTGTGACGCATTTCATGAAAGCACGTAATTAATGAACTGTTTTCCTTGTTTCTACTCACTGGGCTTTTTAGCTCACCCCTCTCCCCTAACCCCAGTGTTGCAGGTTTGAGGTTGATCGGGAAGTCTCAAGAGTAAAGGTTTTGCTTATGTAATAGTTTTAGCTTAGTACTTTTAGTGTGGACATGTATTATAGAATTGATATAATGATTTGTAAGAGAATGTAATGTAAAGTTAAGTGGAGTTATGTTTATGGATTAGTACTGTGCTTGGCCCTAAGACTTGGTTAGTCTCTTTTTAGTACATGATGTATGTATGGTTTATTGTTGAGTTGTGTTTGAACTAATCTTATGGCATGTGTTGTTTACCACGCTATGGTAATTGATGAGGACCTTAGTGGAGGTCTTATGTTTGTGGTTTGATGCATGCACAGGTTAGGTTCTAGTTCCTTGGATGTAATCCCAGCTTGATGTATGTTATGTTGACCCAGCTAGAGTTTTGATGAGGGCTCTAGTAGGGGGGTTTCTTTATGTTTTCAGTTATGTCGCATACAGGTCAGGCTCGATTTGTACATCAGATGTTTGAGTTTTTATGTTAAAGTTTTGATCATGTATGGGATTTGACCAGGTGATAGGAGGTATGTTTGGCTTGCTACGGGTCCCGGCGGCCTTAAGCCGATCTGGATCCTAGCGCCGGTGGCGGTTCGGGCCGTTACAGAGGGGTATCGATTTCCGGGTCGTTACAAATATAATTTAATATATTAAACATACTCTATGCATTAATTGTTAAATTGAGAAATTAGTGATGAAAGAATATTAATTATACTGAGAAATCATACATTGAAAGGATCACATAAACATTTTTATACAATTTCTACTTACTCAATTCATCGCTATTTATTATTTATAAACTAAGTAACATGTAAGATAAATCAAAATATATAAGTCTCTATGTAAGATGACTTATTTACACAACTATCACTTGAGTAATCTATATACACAGGTTATTCTCCATATGAAATTCTCAAGTGGGTTAGTTCAGTATGCTTATTAGTTCTAGATATTTCATATATCTCAACCTATAAGATCAGTTTTTTCCTTTGAAAATGAAAGAATATTTATGTACCAGTCTCAACAATTCTAATCATTGTCCAATAATAATAAGAATATTGACTAAGAGCATTTAGAGATATTACTAAAATGCAATAAGAATCTCACAATTATAAACCACAATATAATTTCTTTTGCATAGTAATATAGTTTCATAGATATTATCTGTACTCGATATTCAATTAAATGAATATTAAATATAAATAAATGTCTTTTTATTATATATTAAATACTTAAAATATATTAAAGATAATGTCCAACTACAGCCAACAGATTGGTTGTAGGGCATATAACTAACAATATCCCACTTGGATTAATGCTAATCACTTATATGTCTTATCCCATAAGCATCCATGTGGTAATTATTTTACTGCTGGGATAATGCCTTAGTGAAAGGATCTGCAAGATTGTCATTAATGGGTACTTGCTTTATCTCCACATCATTCCATTCAATAATGTAATACCCGGCTAGATTCAGACATCGGAATTCCTATCGTCTGGTAGAATGCGAGGATGTCAGAGGTTTCTAGAAGGGTAAGAGAAAGGTTTTCGACAAGGTTTTCGAGTGTTTTAAAGGTTTAGAATGGAAATAGATTGAGTTTTGAAGAGAAAAGGCCAATGAGGCATTTTACCATGTTCGGCCGCCGAAAATACCCTAGATTCGGCCCCCGAAAGTCTGATTCGGCCGCCGAACGTTGCATGGTTTTGCATGCGATTTGGCTGCCAAAGCTGAGGCGGTTGTTCATCTATAAAGGGCACCGAGTCCAGACAAAAGGAGGAGGATTCTTCTCTCTTTCTGGCCTAGGTGAGTTCTTGATCTCCTTGGATTGTTTTCATTAGTTTGTCATCAAATTTTTCAAAGTTAAACAAGTTTTAAGTAAGTTTTATGTGTTTTTGAAAAGGTTGAAAGCTTGAAGGAGTTTGGAGCTTGGATCTCCATATCTTCGAGTTTGGATCACACCAGCCTTTGTTCTTCAAGAGGTACGTGGAAATCCCTGGGTTTTATACTGTTTTCTATGAGTTTTATGAAGGGAAAAGGGAGTTTATGCATGAGTTTGCATGGGTGTGCATATTAGGGTTTATGGACCCTTTATGCTTTATGTTTGCTTGCTGAGCTTGTTTGTTGGAGTTTAAGTTGTCTTAAGCTCCTATATGCTTGTTGTTTTGAGATATGGCTGAGTTAGAGAGGTTGGATGCATGTTGGGAAGGATTGGAAGGTGTGGGAGGCGTGTTTATGCACGAAGCTGAGTTCTGGATGAACTCAGGTTCGGCAGCCGAAGGAGGATTCGGCCGCCGAACATGCCCGACTTTCGTCTCTGGAGGAGACATTCGGCCGCCGAAGGTGCTGCCGAAGGTGTCCTGTCCAACCTTCCTTTGCTTGTTTTGCATGCATGTTTTGAGGTGTTCTAGAAGGGTTTTGGGGAGTTGTTTATCAGTTGCATAGAGTCTGTTTGGTGCCTCATTTGCATCCTCCATTGTAGGATTGGACCCGAGGAACCGAGGGGTTTAGCAGTGATAGCTGTTTCAGAGTTAAAGGTAGCCCAGAGTTAGCCAAGCATTGGCTACAGGTGAGTGGAACTAAACTTGATATGTTACTTGCGAAATGACACGTTTCTAGCATGATCCATGCATCATAAAATGCCATGTTATGTATTAGGTTGTGTTGCATTAGAATTCACGAATATGATGCATTGCATAAGATGTTGTTCATGTGGATGAATGTTGGATGATCCTTAGCCCTTGATATGAGATCAGAGATTATGAGATGAGATATGGCATGAGGTAGCCATACCAGGTCGCTCCTGGATAGTCTAGGTCGGTCCTGGTACTATGAGTTAGACAGACAGCCTGTCAAATAAGAGATCAGAGAAGTCTAGGTGATGACCTAGTCTCCTTGGCACAGTGGGACATGTTATGATATGAGACAGATAAGAGAAGTGACAGGAGCGGTTGTCGAAGCCGGTCAAAAATAACCTTCTTGGTTACCTACAAATACAACTGTAGACAGTGGTGAAGGATCGTATCCATAGAGAATTGATTACCTATTTATTTATCTTAATCAAGACCAATCAAACCAATTGAAAGCACAAGTGAAGGCAAGTAATTGCAAATAGAACAAAAGTAAAGTGCAAGGAAAGTAAAAAGGGGGGTTTTGAGATGATTTGATTAACAACTAATGAAAGCAATTAAAACAGCAAGTAATTAAAATAAAAGAGGAAATCAATAAGAGAAAGGTCTAGTTGAAGATATGGATCCACTTTGGTTGTTTGGGTTGATCATTGAAACATGGTTATCTTGATTGATTCAATAGGTTGGTTATGGGGGTGGAAGACGCTTCTCACCACCATGTCTTTCCTTATGAACAAATTGATTAGGGAACGTCCTCTAACCAATTACTAATCAACAAATTGCCAAGGAACGTCCTTGGGCCATAGGCATCAAAACAATTGCCAATTGCATGAAGAACAAGAAAGATCCAAACCCTAACTACTCAAACGCATGAGATGTTGCTAGATCATGCAATTTCTTGGGTTTTTACTCCAAGTGTTCTAAGATCAGAATATTTCCAGCAATTACGGACTAACAAATATCCTAATCAACAATCAATTAACTTTGCAATCAAGAATCAAGTGGCCAATTTGATCAAAACAACAAAGCAATCTTTATAATTAAGCACAATTGCATGAATATTGAATAAATCAAAAGCAAACACTTTATGTTCAGATCTCACAACCTTTTAAACAACCTTAGTTTCAACCAAACTTCAACTAGAAATAGGGTTTCAGCCACTCATGGCTGAACCAAAACAGAAAATAAAAGAAAAGAAGAAAAAAAGATGAAGAACTAAGGTGGAGGAGCCTTTGGAGAGCCTTGATCAATCCCTTGATGGAAGATGTTGATTCTTGGTCTTCTAGAGGCCTTTAAATAGATCTTGAGAGGCTGCCTTTTTCCTTTTTAGTGTCCATGTATCTTTGAGTGATTGCCCCATAGTGCCCTTGAGTTTTCTTTGTGCATATGTGGAGTTGCAAGCCCTTTTTGGTCTTTTAATTGACATCCAAGGTGTGTCCAAGAAGATTTATGCACTAAAGAGGAAGGTGGAGCCTTGATTTGAATTTTGAATGAGCATAGCACTATGTAGGAAACATGTGATCTTCAAGATTTGGCTCATTAAATAGGGAAGAGCATGTTCGGGGGCAAGTTCGGCCGCCTAAGTTAAGTTTCGGGGGTAGGACTTTCGTCTCTGGAGCCAAGGTTCGGCGGCCGAAGGTGCCCCCAAAGGTGGGTGACTTTCGCCTCTGGATTGAACTTTAGGCCGCCGAAAGTGCCCCTGAAAGTGGGTGACTTTCGGCTTCCGAAAGTGCTTCCGAAGGTGCCCCCGAAAGTGGTTGAGTTTTGGCTTCCGAAAGTGCTTCCGAAGGTGCTTCCGAAAGTGGCTGTTTTTGGGCATTCTTTGGCACTTTTAATAGCATTTTCTTCAAATTGTTTCTTCACACCTAATATTTGCAAAACATGATTAAAACCACAAAATTAGGTAGAATAGGTGCAAATAAACATCAATAAGATCATGAAAATATGGACTAAAATATGCTCTATCAAATACCCCCACACTTAAGCTTTTGCTTGTCCTCAAGCAAATAAACATAGTCAAATAAGCTTTCTTTGCTCTAGATCCTTATTTCCACTTAAGCTCATACTCTAGACACCTATTTTGAAGCATTGCAGTGAAGAATATATGCATGAAGATTACTTACCTCTTTTCCTTGTTTCCCTTTGCTTACCATGGCTAGGATTGGTTTTCCTCAAGAGAGACATGCACATTAATTTTTTAAGACTTTTTCTAGCTTTTGGATTGACTTGCCCTTACCTTGAAGTACTTTATTCAGGCTTTTTGCACTTTGAGTTTGCTTGGAAAGGTCACCAACCTATTTTTGATTTGGAGGTTTATATTTTTCAGTTGGTCACCTATCCAAGTGGCTACTTGCCTTGTTCATAGTCTTTTGACCATTGAAACAATTTTCAATTTGTGCTTTTGAGGCCTTTGCCTTTGCTGAATTTTCTTTCTCTCAATGATTTGGGCAAATCAACACCAATTGCTAAAGCAAGTCATGTTAAGTTCATTCACACAATTTTAATTTATTCTCAATCGATTGAGGGTCATCAATATATTTTTCACCATGGTAAACTCAAAGATTCAATTCAAAAGGCAATTCTCAAGCATGAATACAACTCACTGCAATTGATTCAACATAAGTTTAAAGAGTTATCACATCAATGGGGTCATGGCAAGAAACACTCATCCAACATGTTCATAAGTTTGAGTAGAGCAAAACAAAAAGAAGAAGAAGGTTGTGGTTGTGTGTGTTTTATTGAAAGCATAAACTAAAAAAAATGAAAAATTTTTGCCTAATGCAAGCAAACTAAAGATTAAAGCAAAAATAAACTTAAAAGTAAAAATTCAGATATATGCACCCCCACACTTAAATCATGCATTATCCTCAATGTATAAGAAACATAAAAGAACAAAGGAAACTGAGTACTCCCCTGGGTGTGGTGTGCACGGCGCGATCCTCTTGATCAAGTCTCAAGTAATTGGAGAAGGGAAAAGCGTTCCAACTGCATTGAGCAAAAAGTGTAGCGCTCCTTTTGATTTGGTCATGGACCATTCTACTTTTTCCATGTACTCATGAAGTAACATGATTAGCTTCTCCTCTTTTAGATGAGGTGTGCCTCTAGCTCTCATGTTTGCATTTTTGAGATGATTGGGAAGCACCTTAAACTCCAATTCATGTTTCTCCATGTGTAGCTGCAATTTAGTACTAAAATCTGGCAAAACAAACTCTACCTTATCCGAAGGTTTGGGAAGGCATTGATCTGCATGCTCCTTTGGTTTTGGCTCTTGGAACGCCATTTGTTCCTTGTGAGCATGGACTGTTTGCATTGGATGAATTGTGTAATTGGGTTCAATATCCTCCTTTTGCATAGGACCTAACTGAAGTAGAAGACTGATCTGTGTTGGAATTTGTGGAACAAGGTTCGGCAGCCGAAAAGTGTCTGAGTTCGGCGGCCGAAGGTCGTCTTGCTCAATGTGTTCCTGAGGTGGTGCAACAGAATCTGGTGTTTGAAGGGCAGTAGGGTTCGACGGCCGAAAGTTGTCCATGTTCGGCGGCTGAATGTCTTCTGTCTGCACAACCTCTATCTGCTGGATGCTGCATGAATCATTGGTTAGAATATCATCTTTTATATCAAAATTATCTTTGCTCAAACAATCAATGATATTTGAATTATCAACGAGTTCTGTTTGATCCGTTTGTTTGGACAAACAGTATTCTGGTTGTGTCTCTTCAGCAGCTTGTTCTTGAATTTGCCAACTTTCATCTTCATCCTCCACATCTTGAAGTTCTTGCTTTCTTCTTAACACGAGTGCTTCCATTGAGGTGGCCAATTGTCCTATGTCCTGTCGCAGGCTTTGCATGGAACTTACCATTGTTTCTATCATTGTTTCCATCATCTTTTCAAAGTGTTGATCTGGATTTGAAGGTTCTGGTTGGGCTTGATATCCTTGATAATCTTGGTAGTTGTTAGCCTCAGCATAGCCATAGTTCGGTTGGTCTCCCCAATATGGATTGTATGTGTCATGGTAGGGATCATGTCTTGGATGTTCATAGAATCCTCCATATGCATGAACTGGTTGGTCTCTTACATAGCCATAATTCTGAGGGTCTCCCCAATATGGATTGTATGAGCCATGGTGGGGATCATGTCTTAGATGTTCATAGAATCCTCCATATGGTTGAGATTGCTGAAGTCGTCGAGCCTTATCCATGAATCAGATCTGGTCATGAAAGAAAATAAACAAACAAGTGAAATCAATTCCCCGGCAACGGCGCCAATTTTTGACAGGAGCGGTTGTCGAAGCCGGTCAAAAATAACCTTCTTGGTTACCTACAAATACAACTGTAGACAGTGGTGAAGGATCGTATCCACAGAGAATTGATTACCTATTTATTTATCTTAATCAAGACCAATCAAACCAATTGAAAGCACAAGTGAAGGCAAGTAATTGCAAATAGAACAAAAGTAAAGTGCAAGGAAAGTAAAAAGGGGGGTTTTGAGATGATTTGATTAACAACTAATGAAAACAATTAAAACAGCAAGTAATTAAAATAAAAGAGGAAATCAATAAGAGAAAGGTCTAGTTGAAGATATGGATCCACTTTGGTTGTTTGGGTTGATCATTGAAACATGGTTATCTTGATTGATTCAATAGGTTGGTTATGGGGGTGGAAGACGCTTCTCACCACCATGTCTTTCTTTATGAACAAATTGATTAGGGAACATCCTCTAACCAATTACTAATCAACAAATTGCCAAGGAATGTCCTTGGGCCATAGGCATCAAAACAATTGCCAATTGCATGAAGAACAAGAAAGATCCAAACCCTAACTACTCAAACGCATGAGATGTTGCTAGATCATGCAATTTCTTGGGTTTTTACTCCAAGTGTTCTAAGATCAGAATATTTCCAGCAATTACGGACTAACAAATATCCTAATCAACAATCAATTAACTTTGCAATCAAGAATCAAGTGGCCAATTTGATCAAAACAACAAAGCAATCTTTATAATTAAGCACAATTGCATGAATATTGAATAAATCAAAAGCAAACACTTTATGTTCAGATCTCACAACCTTTTAAACAACCTTAGTTTCAACCAAACTTCAACTAGAAATAGGGTTTCAGCCACTCATGGCTGAACCAAAACAGAAAATAAAAGAAAAGAAGAAAAAAAGATGAAGAACTAAGGTGGAGGAGCCTTTGGAGAGCCTTGATCAATCCCTTGATGAAAGATGTTGATTCTTGGTCTTCTAGAGGCCTTTAAATAGATCTTGAGAGGCTGCCTTTTTCCTTTTTAGTGTCCATGTATCTTTGAGTGATTGCCCCATAGTGCCCTTGAGTTTTCTTTGTGCATATGTGGAGTTGCAAGCCCTTTTTGGTCTTTTAATTGACATCCAAGGTGTGTCCAAGAAGATTTATGCACTAAAGAGGAAGGTGGAGCCTTGATTTGAATTTTGAATGAGCATAGCACTATGTAGGAAACATGTGATCTTTAAGATTTGGCTCATTAAATAGGGAAGAGCATGTTCGGGGGCAAGTTCGGCCGCCTAAGTTAAGTTTCGGGGGTAGGACTTTCGTCTCTGGAGCCAAGGTTAGAGACTTTCGTCTCTGGAGTGCCTTTCAGCCTCCGAAACTTGCCTCCGAAAGGGTTCGACAACCGAAAGTAGAGATTCGACCGCTGAAGGTGCTTGAGTTTCGTCTCTGAAGAGGACTTTCGGCCGTCGAACCTGCCGCTGAAAGTGTTCTGTCCAGCTTTCCTTTGCATGCTTTGCATGGATGTTAGAGTAAGTTGAAGGGGATTCTTGGGGAGTTTCTTAGAGTTGGTCATAAGCTAGTTTGGTCCCTCATTTGAGTTTATCTGTGCTTACACAGACTAGAAGAACCAGAGAGAGCAGCAGTGAGTACTGCTTCAGAGTTTTCAGAGCCTGCAGAGTCAGTCCAGATAGCCAGAGGTGAGTGGAACTAAACTTAACTCTGTTAATTGAAAAATGGAATGTTTTTAGCATTTATCATGCATCATGGTTATCCAGTAGGTTGCTTACATTAGAATCCACGAATATGTTGCATTGCATAGTTATTTGTTGATGTGGGTGAATGCTGAATGATCCAATAGTCTTTGAGAGAAGTCCAGGAGCCTTTGACTACGCCCTGGCAGGTATAGAGAAGTCCAGGAGCCTTTGACTACGCCCTGGCAGGTATATAGTAAAGTCCAGGAGCCTTTGACTATGCCCTGGCAATGGTAAGTACAGAGGTGTTATATACACATATACATATATGACAGGAAGACCAGGTGCTCGATTCTACGCCCTGGCACGGCAGAGTTACCGGGACTATGTGGTGACAGGTTTACCCTTGATGTGGATTGTCTGTGATATGGTGCATTCCATGAGATCATATTTTACTGAGATGTTTTACTGTTCTACTCACTAGGCTATAGAGCTCATCCCACTCCCTTAACCCCAGTTTTGCAGGTTCAGTGTACAGTAGATAGAGGAGATCCACAGAGTACAGAAAGAGTAAAGAGATTTGTAATAGCTTAGAGTGGACATGTATTATGAAAGAGATGTACTAGTTATGTATAAAGTTAGAAATGTGCTTGACTTAGTGATGTTTATTATGTACATGATCTGTATATGTATATCTGTTTTACTGTATGTGAAAAACCAGGCTTAATAGGTATGAATTAACCCATCTAGAGCAAGCTCTAGTCAGGGGTACAGAGTACAGAGATAGTGCATGCACAGGTTAAGCCTTGGTTCAGAAAAGAGTTTTTATTTTCACAGAAAATGTATGATCGTGTATGAGATTTACAGGTCCACAGAGAGTATAGCAGGCTTGCTACGGGTTCTGGCGGCCTTAAGCCGACCTGAATCCTAGCGCCGGTGACGGTCCATTTGGGGTCGTTACAGATTGGTAGCAGAGCCCTAGGTTCACATGATCGGACCTATAGAGACAGTGTCGGGCTCATAGAGGTTAGACGTGGTCAAGCACAATAGGAAATCATGTCCACTAGGATAGGCTGTTGAGTCCTGTCTTTTTGATGCTATGGCTATGAAATGCCATGAGTTATGCATGTGCATTATTGATATGTGATGTTTATGTGCTAAAGTGCTATATTCTGCGTTGTTTTCCAGAGAGTAAAGATGAGAGGAACTCGTCGATCAGCTCGATTGACTGGAGTCCCACCAGATAGTGAGAGACCAGCTGCTCGTCCTCCTGCATTGCCGAGGGCAAGGTCTCAGAGATCTAGCAGGGAAGGTACGTCAATAGACCCGAGAAGGTCTGTAGACGAGAGCAGAAGAGGTACAGCGAGAGGAGAAAGATCAGAGGAAAGGAGGGAGGCTATGGAGATTGACCAGTCCAGAGATGACAGCATAGGTATAGGCAGATTTGAGGAAGGTATGGGAGAGTCGCAGGGAGGCGCTCAGGCCTTAGGTTTTGGCTATCTAGCCTTTTCGCAGGACCCAGAGTATCCGATGGAAGGTATGTCGGAGTACTCTAGTTTTGTCCCATATCCTCCTTACATGCCATATATGCCTTATCCTCCTTATTACCCACCATATCCTATGTATCCACCTTCCCCTACCCATCCAAGTGCAACACACCCAGAGCTAAATGACCCAGTACCACCACCACCAGAACCAGTAGCCCCTGTTGTTGACAGACATCAACCTAGCTCATCTGGAGGTAAAGTGCAAATGACGGAGTACTTGAAATTGGATGCTCCTAAATACAACACGGGAGATGATCCATTTGAATACCTCAGATTAGTTAGGATGATAACTAGTGAATTGGGAGCTGATGATAGTAGAGCCATTGAGATGGCAGGGTTTACACTTAAATGCAAGAAGGCCAGAGTATGGTTCAAGAATTATGTGGAACCCAGGATGAACAGTATGTCTTGGGGAGAGTTCGCCAATGAATTTGCAGGGTGGGCTTTTCCTGATAGCTCCAGGGAGATGAAAGTCATAGAGTTCGAACAGTTGCGACAAACAGATGAAATGAGTGTTGATGAATTCACAGATAAGTTCCTGGAGTTGCTTTAGTATGTGGGTCAAGCCTATGATACTGATCAGAAGAAGGCAAGGAGATATACTATGAGACTGCATCCCAGGTATTCTTCCTTGATTCTTCCAGCAGAGAAGGAGAGTTTCCACACTATAATGGACGCAGCCAGAAAAATGGAAGCTAGTGCCAATATTCAAAAACAGTCAAAGGCACAGGCTTCGGGTTCTAAGGCCCCCAGTTCAGGCACTTCAGGCAGCAAGAGATGGGATAGAGCAAAAGGAACAAAGAGTAAGTTCTGGAATAAAGTCAAGTCAGGTCTGGGAATAGGTAGTGGCTCAAGCTCTGGCACAGCTCCAGTATGCAGAAGATGTGGAAGACCACATGGAGGAGCTTGTTGGTTGGGATCTACAGCTTGTTTTAGATGTGGACAGGAAGGGCATATTGCTCAGGATTGTCCTCAGGTGACCTTTGCACCATCCCAGCAGATGAGTTCAGGCAGTGTGGTACAGCCAGTTGTACAGCCAGTAGCTCCAGTCATGCCTCAGAGTAGTGGCAGAGGTAGAGGGAGAGGGGCAGCCTCTACTTCAGCAGCAGGTTCCCGAGGTGGAAATCCGGTAGCCCCAGCACGGATTTTCACTGTGACACAGGAGGAGGCGAACACGTCGAACACAGTAGTGTCAGGTAATCTCATCATTGGGTGTTCAGATGTGTATGCTTTGATGGACCCCGGTGCTTCTCATTCCTTTATTGCTTCGAGAGCCATCAAGAGATTGGGTGTGATCAGTTCTGAGTTAGAGTATCCTCTCTGGGTCAGTGGACCCAAATGTGACCCATCAGTGGCAGTGTCAGTCTGTCGTTTCAGTCCAGTGTTTATAGAGGGTAGATACCTTCCAGCTGACCTTGTGGTTCTAGACTTGACCGATTTTGATGTCATTCTAGGGATGGATTGGCTATATGCATATAGTGCTACTTTGGACTGTAGAGAGAAGATAGTTAGGCTCAGAGACCAGGATGGGTCAGAGTGTGTCTTCAGAGGAGACAGGAGAGGTACACCCAGAGGTTTGATTTCAGCCCTTCAGGCTCATCGTTTGCTTCAGAGGGGTTGTCAGGGGTTTCTAGCTAATGTGAGAGAGCTAGACAGTCAGGTTAGGGAACCAGCCACAGTACCAGTAGTCCGAGAGTTTCTCGATGTTTTTCCAGACGAACTTCCAAGACTACCACCTGGTAGGGAGATAGAGTTTGAAATAGAATTGCTGCCTGATACCAGACCTATCTCTATTCCTCCCTATAGGATGGCGCCAGCAGAGTTAAAAGAGTTAAAAGAGCAGTTGCAGGATTTGGTAGATAAGGGTTTCATCCGCCCTAGTACCTCACCTTGGGGTGCTCCAGTGCTCTTTGTTAGAAAGAAGGATGGATCCCTCAGACTTTGTATCGACTACAGACAGTTGAACAAGGTCACTACCAAGAATAGGTATCCTCTACCTAGGATTGATGATCTATTTGACCAGCTAGCTGGAGCAGGTTGTTTCTCTAAAATAGATCTGAGATCCGGATATCATCAGTTGAGAGTTAGAGAGGCAGATGTGCCAAAGACAACTTTCAGGACCAGATATGGGCATTATGAGTTCTTAGTGATGCCGTTCGGGTTGACTAATGCCTCTGCAGCATTCATGGATCTCATGAACAGAGTTTTCAGTGAGTTTCTGGATCACTTTGTCATTGTTTTTATCGATGATATTTTAGTGTATTCCAGAGATGCAGAGGAGGATGCCCAACATCTGAGGATAGTTCTGCAGACACTGAGAGAGCATGGTTTGTATGCCAAGTTCTCGAAGTGTGAGTTTTGGTTGAGGAGCATTTCCTTCTTGGGACATGTGGTATCAGCAGAGGGTATTGAGGTAGACCCCAAGAAGATAGAGACTGTAGCTAACTGGCCTAGACCCACTACAGTGACGGAGATTAAAAGCTTTTTGGGACTGGCAGGTTACTACAGGAGGTTCGTTCAGAACTTCTCAAAGATAGCTGCTCCTATGACCAAACTGACTCAGAAGAACCAGAAGTTTGTCTGGTCAGACCAGTGTGAAGAGAGCTTTGAGGAGCTTAAGAGGAGATTGACAACAGCACCAGTGTTAGCTCTGCCTGTCAGTAATGAGGATTTCACAGTGTTCTGTGATGCATCTCGAGTTGGATTGGGCTGTGTTTTGATGCAGAGTGATAGGGTGATAGCTTATGCTTCTAGACAGTTGAAGAAGCACGAGTTGAATTACCCTACCCATCACCTAGAGATGGCAGTAGTAAAGTCCAGGAGCCTTTGACTACGCCCTGGCAATGGTAAGTACAGAGGTGTTATATACACATATACATATATGACAGGAAGACCAGGTGCTCGATTCTACGCCCTGGCACGGCAGAGTTACCGGGACTATGTGGTGACAGGTTTACCCTTGATGTGGATTGTCTGTGATATGGTGCATTCCATGAGATCATATTTTACTGAGATGTTTTACTGTTCTACTCACTGGGCTATAGAGCTCATCCCACTCCCTTAACCCCAGTTTTGCAGGTTCAGTGTACAGTAGACAGAGGAGATCCACAGAGTACAAAAAGAGTAAAGAGATTTGTAATAGCTTAGAGTGGACATGTATTATGAAAGAGATGTACTAGTTGTGTATAAAGTTAGAAATGTGCTTGACTTAGTGATGTTTATTATGTACATGATCTGTATATGTATATCTGTTTTACTGTATATGAAAAACCAGGCTTAACAGGTATGAATTAACCCATCTAGAGCAAGCTCTAGTCAGGGGTACAGAGTACAGAGTACAGAGTATAGAGTACATAGTACAGAGATAGTGCATGCACAGGTTAAGCCTTGGTTCAGAAAAGAGTTTTTATTTTCACAGAAAATGTATGATCATGTATGAGATTTACAGGTCCACAAAGAGTATAGCAGGCTTGCTACGGGTTCTGGCGGCCTTAAGCCGACCTGAATCCTAGCACCGGTGACGGTCCATTTGGGGTCGTTACAGTCAAGATGATAACTGATGAGTTGGGAGCCAGTGAGAGTAGAGCCATTCAGATGGCAGGGGTCACATTGAAATGTAAGAAGGCAAGGGAATGGTTCAACCAATATGTGGACCCGAGGGTAGAAAGCTTATCCTGGGAGCAGTTTGCTACAGAGTTTGCAGGATGGGCTTTTCCAGATAGCTCAAGGGAGCATAGGGAGAGTGAATTTGAGCAGCTAGGACAGACAGAAAACATGAGCGTAGAAAATTACCCAGAGAATAGTGATCGTTTCCCTTTGGGTGAGGCTGCTGCAAAAAGTAAAAAGAAAGTTAGAGGCCTGAAAGGGTCCAAGAAAAGAGAGTTCTGGAAGAGGTTCAAGTCTAGTATGGGTTTTAGCGATGGCTCGAGTTTTGATTGGGATAGGTCTAACTGTACGAGGTGCGGTAGGAGGCACAAAGGAGTCTGTCTAGTAGGGACAACAGCATGTTTCAGGTGCGGACAGGAGGGGCACATAGCACGTGAGTGTTCCACCGCGACTTTGATAACACAGTCCCAGCAGACAGTCTCAGACAGAGTAGCTCAGCCAGGAGCTCTAGCCATGGCGCAGGGCAGAGGCAGAGGGAGCGAGATCACTCCTTCTTCCACAGGTTTTCCAGGTGAAGGTCCATCAGTACCAGTACAGATCTTCGCTTTGACGCACCAGGAGGCTCACACATCGGACATGGCGGTGACAGGTACTTTTCACTTCCATATGTTTTGATGTGTCTGCTATTAGAGACTCTGATGTTTCGCTTTCCTTAGTGCTTTGAGAGCCATAGAGAGTTCTGGGATTAGAATGTCCTCTTTGGGTCAATAGACTCAAGTGTGATCCATCAGTGGCAAAGTCAGTCTGCCAGATGAGTTTAGTGCGAGTTATGAGTAGATGCCTTCCAGCTGACCTAGTGGTTCTAGAGTGATTGTTTGATGTCATTCTAGGGGTGGATGGGCTAGCTACTCATAGTACTGCCTTAGATCGCAGAGATAGAGTAGTTAGGATTAGAGATCAGGACGGATCACAAGTAGTTTGTTGAGAGGACAGTGTAGAGATGCCGAGAGTTTGATATCAGCTCTATAGGCTCTTAAACTGTTGAGGTTATCAGAGGTTTCTTGCTTGTGTCAGAGAGCATAGTAGTTAGTTAGATCAGGAGGGGAACCAGTTTTAGTGCCCGCAACCAGAGAAAAGTGTCAGATGTTGTGCCAAACAAGCCGTCAGGTTTACCACCTGCTAAGAGAATAGAATGGGAGATAGGAATGGTGTCTAGACCCAGAACCATTCCTAGTCTTCTCTGCAGGATGGCACCAGTAGAGTGAGAGAGATAGTAAAAGCCAAACGAGTAGTAGTTAGAGGTTCGTAAGCCAGGAAAGAGCTCGAGAGTGTTGCTATGAGATGCTATGGCCTTGGATTTTATCCAGGTATAGGGAGAGTGATCTCTCATCTCCGAGTGCAGCCCTCAAGTATAAGAAATAATTCAGAGAACAGAGTAAGAAGTAAAAGAGTAAGAATAAGTGTAAGTTTAGGAGGAGATTTCAGTTTGGTCTGGGAGTTGGTGGTGGTTGAGGCAAAGGAAAGGGTTAGCCTTTTCTTTCGATTCCCGAGGGAAGTTCCTTTAGCCTTAGCTCGGATCTTCACTCGAACACAGTGACGTCAGGTACGTTCACTTGTGGATGTTCGGACGTGTATGCTGTTTGTATTGAACCCTAGTGTTTCTCTTTACTTGTTGCTTTGAGTGAGCTGATGATAGAGTGGGTTTGATGACTTCTGGGCTTAGAGCGTGTTCTCTGAGTTAGTGGACCCGGGTATGATCCATCTGAGGCAGAGTTAATCAGACAGTTCAGTTCAGAGTTTGTGATGAGTAGATGCTATCCAGCTGACCTTCTGGTTTTAGAGTTGGCTATTTGATGTCATTCTAGGGCGGATTGGCTAGCTACTCATAGTCCTACCTATGTCTGCAGAGACTAGGTAGGCGAGTTCAGAGTGCTGGATGGATCAGAGGTAGTCCTTGGAGGGGACAGAGTATAGGTGCCTAGAGGTTTGATGTCAGCCCAGCAGGCTCATAGGTACACAGGAAAGGATGTCAGAGGGTTCTAGCTCTTGTGAGCGAGTTTCGTAGTCAGATCGGGGAATTAGCCTCAATGCCGTAGTTAGTGAGTTCTAGATATTTTTCCCAGACGAGTTGTCAGGTTTACCATCTGTCAGGGAGTCAGAGTTTGGAATAGAAGTGGTGTCTGGACGCGGAACCATTTCTTTCCTTCTATCCTACAGGATGGCACTTGCAGAGAGAGAATAGTCAGAATAGTATAGAGAAGCTTGGTAGATAAAGGTTGTATCCGACCTAGTACCTCACCCTGGAATGTTCCAGTGTCAGTGTGAGAAACGAAGGATGAAACCTTGAGATTTTGTAACGACTGTGAGCAGTTGAACAAAATCACTACCAAGGACAGGTGTTCCCATGCAGAATGGATGATCTATAGGAACAGCTCGTAGAAGCTGGTTGTTTTCCATAATAGATCTGAGAGTTGGGAACTGTATGTCGAAAGTTAGAGAAAAATCAGTTTAGCAGTTGAATAGAGATGAGATCTTTATCGCTCAAAGGCGTTTATAGTGAAGAGTCTAAAGCAGAGGTAAGGGGTAAAACTGCTCAGCGACTCTGAGTATACAAAACAGTATCTACTGGGCGAGGCAGATGAGATGTTAGCTGCCCTCAGTCAGAAGTCGCTTACCAGTTTATCCTATAGACATAGGTCTTACTTCAGACTGATGATCGGTTGGATCAACTGGCAGGAGCCAGTTGTTTTCCAAGCTAAATCTGAAGTCTGGGTGCTAGCTGTTGAGAGCTAGAGTTAGTCCAGTGTAGTAGGAAAGGATCAAAAGAGAAGAAGCCAGTATAGTAAAGAAGAAGAAAGGCGGGCAAGGATCAGAGTGCGCAGCAAAAGCGTAGAATAGTTCAGAAAAATAGAGAAGCATGCCCATTATCTACTAAGTGTTGTAGATTTTAAGAGAACACGGCATAGAGGCCAAGTTCTGTAATATGAGTTCGATTTCGGGGCATGTCTGTGTGAATCGTGATGTGTCACAATACGATTTCTGAAGTAAGTAGAGAGTTGAAGCTATAGGCAAGTCATCTAGCATTTCCTTAGAGTTATTGCTCCTCTGACCGGGTCGAGTAAAGAAACGCAAAGAGTAGGCAGAACTGATAAACAGTCAGTGTAGCGTGTGGACACAGATTAAGCAGTTAAGAGTCAGCAGAGGCAGGTAGTGATTGTATACGACTCGGGAGTGTTTACTCCAGTCATATCTGTGTCTCTTCTCAAAGGAAGGTGTTAGGCTTTCCTTAATTGCTTGTTTACATGTGTGTTTGTTATGTGAACATTCGAGGACGAATGTTCTTAAAGGGGGGAAGAATGTAATACCCGGCTAGATTCAGACATCGGAATTCCTATCGTCCGGTGGAATGCGAGGATGTCAGAGGTTTCTAGAAGGGTAAGAGAAAGGTTTTCGACAAGGTTTTCGACAAGGTTTTCGAGTGTTTTAAAGGTTTAGAATGGAAATGGATTGAGTTTTGAAGAGAAAAGGCCAATGAGGCATTTTGCCATGTTCGGCCGCCTAAGGTAATGTTCGGCCGCCGAAAATGCCCTAGATTCGGCCTCCGAAAGTCTGATTCGTCCGCCGAACGTTGCATGGTTTTGCATGCGATTCGGCTGCCGAAGCTGAAGCGGTTGTTCATCTATAAAGGGCACCGAGTCCAGACAAAAGGAGGAGGATTCTTCTCTCTTTCTGGCCTAGGTGAGTTCTTGATCTCCTTGGATTGTTTTCATTAGTTTGTCATCAAATCTTTCAAAGTTAAACAAGTTTTAAGTAAGTTTTATGTGTTTTTGAAAAGGTTGAAAGCTTGGAGGAGTTTGGAGCATGGATCTCCATATCTTCGAGTTTGGATCACACCAGCCTTTGTTCTTCAAGAGGTACGTGGAGATCCCTGGGTTTTATACTGTTTTCTATGAGTTTTATGAAGGGAAAAGGGAGTTTATGCATGAGTTTGCATGGGTGTGCATATTAGGGTTTATGGACCCTTTATGCTTTATGTTTGCTTGCTGAGCTTGTTTGTTGGAGTTTAAGTTGTCTTAAGCTCCTATATGCTTGTTGTTTTGAGATATGGCTGAGTTAGAGAGGTTGGATGCATGTTGGGAAGGATTGGAAGGTGTGGGAGGCGTGTTTATGCACGAAGCTGAGTTCTGGATGAACTCAGGTTCGGCAGCCGAAGGAGGATTCGGCCGCCGAACATGCCCGACTTTCGTCTCTGGAGGAGACATTCGGCCGCCGAAGGTGCTACCGAAGGTGTCCTGTCCAACCTTCCTTTGCTTGTTTTGCATGCATGTTTTGAGGTATTCTAGAAGGGTTTTGGGGAGTTGTTTATCAGTTGCATAGAGTCTGTTTGGTGCCTCATTTGCGTCCTCCATTGTAGGATTGGACCCGAGGAATCGAGGGGTTTAGCAGTAATAGCTGTTTCAGAGTTAAAGGTAGCCCAGAGTTAGCCAAGCATTGGCTACAGGTGAGTGGAACTAAACTTGATATGTTACTTGCGAAATGACACGTTTCTAGCATGATCCATGCATCATAAAATGCCATGTTATGTATTAGGTTGTGTTGCATTAGAATTCACGAATATGATGCATTGCATAAGATGTTGTTCATGTGGATGAATGTTGGATGATCCTTAGCCCTTGATATGAGATCAGAGATTATGAGATGAGATATGGCATGAGGTAGCCATACTAGGTCGCTCCTGGATAGTCCAGGTCGCTCCTGGTACTATGAGTCAGACAGACAGCCTGTCAGATCAGAGATCAGAGAAGTCCAGGTGATGACCTAGTCTCCTTGGCACAGTGGGACATGTTATGATATGAGACAGATAAGAGAAGTCCAGGTGATGACCTAGTCTCCTTGGCACAGCAGGACATATTATGACATGTAGTAGAGGGCTATTGGTGACAAGTTCATCCGTGAGATGCTATGTTTGTGATGTGATGCATTCCATCAGAACATGTAATGAATGAATTGTTTTATTGTTCCTCCTCACTGGGCTATAGAGCTCATCCCACTCCCTTAACCCCAGTTTTGTAGGTTCCGAGATAGCTATGGGAAGTTAGAGTCAACAAGAATAAAGAAAGATATGCATGAATGTATGATTGTAATAGCGTAGTGGACATGATGTCAATAAAAGATTAGTTGTAATGTAATGTATAGATATGTATTGTCATGTACTGGATAGACTTGTGCTGTCCCTAGTGTCTTTGCTTTAGTGTGATGTATGATTAATCCCTTGTACATGAATCCTGTTTTACGTTTCTTGATGAGAAATGTGTGTATCAGGCTTACTGTATGGCTTTGATGAGATACCAGTGGATTGTGTGACAGATTAAAAGGGTTTGAATCCTTTGACCCACAACAGATAGTAGTCATAGGTATAGGCCCTGAGGGCCATTTCAGCTTGGTATATCTGAGTAGCAGTAGTTAAGCCTGGAGAGTTTTACAGGATTGTTGAGTATCTTTGATCATGTATGGGATTTCTCAGGTACACAGAGTATAGTCGGCTTGCTATGGGTCCCGGCGGCCTTAAGCCGATCTGGATCCTAGTGCCAGTGATGGTTCGAGCCGTTCCCTAGGGGTACCGGTTTCCGGGCTGTTACAAATAATCTCTCTAATCAAATGGAATCGCCTAAGTAGATGTTTGTTGCTTTGATGAGACTTGGGTTCCTTTGCATGTGCAATAGCTCCATTGTATCACAGTATAAGGTAACTGGATGAATAATGTTAGGAAGCACACCAAGTTCAGAAATGAACTTCTTGATCCAAATTGCCTTGTTTGCTATCTCAGACACAAAAATGTACTTAGTTTCAGTTATAGAATCTGTAGTGGTCTGTTATTTGAAACTTTTTCAACTCACTATCTCACCCTTTAGAGTAACAATGTAACCAAATTGTGATTTGCTATAATCAAAATTTGATTGGAAACTTGCATTCGAATATCCATGAACTTTGAGTTCATTAGTTCCTCCATAAACTAGAAAATTATCCTTAATTCTTCTCAAATACTTAAGGATATTTTTAATAACAGTTCAGTGACCTTCACCTAGATCTGCTTGATATCTACTAGTTATGCTCAAAGTATAAGATAAATATAGTCTAGTGCATAGCAATGCATACATTATGGATCCTATTGCAGAAGTATATGGAACCCTTTACATTATTTGTCTTTCGATTTGTGCCTTAGGACATATGTCTTTAGAGAGACGAACTCCATGTGACACAGCCAAGAATTCTCTCTTGAATTCATTCATGCTAAACCGTTTTAGCACTTTGTCAATGTATGTGGACTGGAATTGTAATACCCGGCTAGACTCCGGTATCGGAATTCCTACCGTCCGGTGGAATCTCGGATGTCGGAAACCTCTAGAAGGGTAAAAGTATGTTTTTATGATATGTTTTCATGTTTTTAATAATTTTAAGTATGTTTTTACATGAGTTTTGTATGAAAAGTCTGTGGAAGAAAACCCAGGTTCGGCCGCCGAAAGTCAAGTTCGGCCGCCGAACATGCATGCGTTTTGGAGGCACGTTAGGCCCCCGAAAGCATGAGAAAAGGGGAGTCCAGGTTCGGCCGCCGAAACTCAAGTTCGGCCGCCGAACATGGCATGCATGCGGAGGCACATTCGGCCCCCGAACGTGGTCTGGCCAGCCACTATAAAAGGGGCACTTAGCCGAAATGGGCGAGCTTTCTCCCATTTTCGGCCACAGCTAGCACCCAGAGTTAGTGAAGATTGCCAGGACTGTTCAGTCAGGCAAAGATAGTGAATTCAGATTCGACAGTAAGGGGATCCTCCGCTATGGGAGCAGAGTATGTGTACCAGATGACATAGGGCTAAAGGGAGACATTATGAGGGAGGCTCATAATGCAAGATATAGCATTCACCCCGGAGCCACCAAGATGTATCAAGATATGAAGAAAGTGTATTGGTGGCCAGCCATGAAGAAAGAGGTGGCACAGTTCGTGTCGGCCTGTGAAGTGTGTTAGAGGGTGAAGCTGGAACATCAGAAGCCGGCTGGAATGCTTAACCCGCTACCTATTCCATAGTGGAATTGGGAGAATATAGCTATGGACTTCGTAGTGGGGTTACCGGCGACGTCCAACAGATTGGACTCCATATGGGTGATTGTGGACAGACTCACCAAATCCGCTCACTTCATCCCTGTCAGGAGTGACTATTCTGTGGACAAGTTAGCGCAGGTGTATGTAGATGACATTGTCAGGCTGCATGGGGTTCCTGTTTCAATAGTGTCAGATAGAGGGCCCCAGTTCACCTCCAGGTTTTGGCGGAGTCTGCAGGATGCCATGGGTACCAGGTTGGATTTCAGTACTGCCTTCCATCCACAAACGGACGGACAGTCGGAGAGGACCATCCAGACTATCGAGGATATGCTTAGAATGTGTGTGCTGGACTTTGGTGGTTCTTGGAGGCAGCATCTACCTTTGGTGGAGTTTGCCTACAATAATAGCCATCATGCTAGCATCGGGATGGCTCCATATGAAGCTTTGTATGGAAGGAAGTGCAGGTCACCTGTTTGCTGGGAGGAAGTTGGAGAGAAGGCCTTGGCAGGGCCTGAGTTAGTAGAGATCACCAGCAGGGTGGTGCCCATCATCAGAGAAAGGATCAAGACTGCTACAAGCAGACAGAAGAGTTATGCAGACATCCGTAGAAGACAGGTAGAGTTTCAGGAGGAGGATCTGGTATTGCTTAAGGTGTCTCCGATGAAAGGAGTGGTTCGGTTCGGGAAGAAAGGTAAGCTGGCTCCACGGTACATCGGACCCTTTGAAGTCCTGCAAAGGATTGGGAATGTATCGTACAAGCTGGATTTACCTGCTTCAATGGCAAGAATCCATCCGGTTTTCCATGTTTCTATGTTGAGGAAATTTGTGTCAGATCCGGGCAAGGTTCTTAGTGAGCCTGATGTAGAGATCCAAGAGGATCTCACCTATGTAGAGCAGCCAGTGCGGATTCTTGACACTCAGATCAGAACGTTGAGGAACAAGGAAATCCCGATGGTGAAAGTCCTGTGGAACCACCACAATATAGAAGAATGCACCTGGGAGACACGGGAGTCCATGCTCCAGCAGTACCCTCATCTCTTTTAAGGTTAGATCTCTATGTGTTTATATGTTATGTATGTATGTTATGTTTTATGTTATGCATGTCCTAGTTGAGGAACATTCGGGGACGAATGTTCTTAAGGGGGGAAGAATGTAATACCCGGCTAGACTTCGGTATCGGAATTCCTACCGTCCGGTGGAATCTCGGATGTCGAAAACCTCTAGAAGGGTAAAAGTATGTTTTTATGATATGTTTTCATATTTTTAATAATTTTAAGTATGTTTTTACATGAGTTTTGTATGAAAAGTCTTTGGAAGAAAACCCAGGTTCGGCTGCCGAAAGTCAAGTTCGGCCGCCGAACATGCATGCGTTTTGGAGGCATGTTAGGCCCCCGAAAGCATGAGAAAAGGGGAGTCCAGGTTCGGCCGCCGAAACTCAAGTTCGGCCGCCGAACATGGCATGCATGCGGAGGCACATTCGGCCCCCGAATGTGGTCTGGCCAGCCACTATAAAAGGGGCACTTAGCCGAAATGGGCGAGCTTTCTCCCATTTTCGGCCACAGCTAGCTTCCGACCTCCCTATCCCCAAATCTTGTGTTCTTTCTTCAAATCTCCTCCATTTTTCTTGAGTTTTAACCTCACATTGCAAGTTTTGAGCTTTTAAAACAAGTTTTGGAGCTTTGGGAACTCAGGAGCTCATTTGCTTGGATCTCCGAGTTTAGGTCGTCTCTCTCTCGATCTTCAAGAGGTAAGAGCCGATCTTAAGCTCATAGTATGTTTTAAATAAGTTTTATGAAGTTTTATGGGGTAGAAATGCATGTTTAAGTTAGTTGAGCTATGTTAGGTTTTATGTGATTTGTGAACAATGTGGCATGTTTGAGTATGTTTGAAGTGTTGTAGTTGGGGTATATGTTTGTTTGAGGCCCCTAGGAGCTTGTATGCATGTTTTGGTTGAGTGGTATGCATGATTTGAGCTTGGGAGGCGAAATGTGCATAGGAGAGCTGAGTTTCTGCCATTCAGGAGAAGCTCAGGTTCGGCCGCCGAAGGGACTTTCGGCCGCCGAACCCTCTTGTGGAAGCAGCTTTCGGCTGCCGAAGCTTGCCCCCGAAAGAGGACTTTTGGATCTGTCTGGGACTTTCGGCCGCCGAAGGTGCCGCCGAAAGTGCCTGACTTTCGGCTCTGGAGGGACTTTCGGCCGCCGAACCTGCCGCCGAAAGTGCCCTGTTCAGCCATTTCATGCATGTATTTCTATGATTATTTCATGATGTTTTAGGGGGTTTTTGGGGAGTATATTAGAGTTATGTTTATGTATGTTGGGTCCCTCATTGGAGTCCACCTGTGTAGGTTCGGACCCGAGGAACCGAGGACCCCCGCAGTGAGCCAGCTGCTATAGAGTTTGTCAGAGCTAGCCAGAGGTGAGTGGAATAAACCTTAAGATTAAATTAATGAAATATGAATTTTGAGCATGACCATGCATCATGAATGCCATGTGATATTTTAGGTTGTTTGCATTAGATTCCACGAATATGTTGCATTGCATACTTGATGATGTTGTGGATGGGCATTGAATGATCCTTTAGTCCTTGATATGTTATGATGAGGCATGTTATGGTATGGTTGCCGGTTGTACCCATTCTACGTCCCGGCCAGAGTAAGAGAAAGACCAGGTTGTATCCATTCTACGTCCCTGGCATCTTGGAACGTTATTTTATGTTATAGTAAGAGGAAGTCCGGTTGTACCCATTCTACGTCCCGGCATTTTGGAATGTAGAGGACTAGAGGTGACAATACCATCCTTATGTGATATGATTGTGATGTGTTGCATTTCATGTAAGCATGAAATTTTAATATATGTTTTCTCTATTATGCTCACTGGGCTTTGTAGCTCACCCCTCTCCCCTAACCCCAGGTGTGCAGGTACAGGGTAGACCAGGAGGTTAGCTAGAGTTTTGAAGGATGTTTATGTAATAGTTAGGTTGTGGACATGACAATTGTACTATGATGTAATGTAAAAGATTATAGCATGTTATGTAATGAGATATATTGAAGTTATAGTTGTGCTTGACCCTATGAGTAAAGTTATCCCTTTTTGATACATGATCCAGAGATATGTTTATGATGTTTATGATAGTTCAAGCTCGATGTATGATGAGATACCCCATTGGAGCATTTGATGAGGGCTCCAGTGGTGGTTTATGTTTATGATTATGTAATGTACAGGTTGAGCTTGGATGATGTATGAGAATGTTTACAGACTCTTTTGAGTTTGTTTGATCATGTATGGGGTTTACAGGTGTACAGGTTATATGTCAGGCTTGCTACGGGTCCCGGCGGCCTTACGCCGATCTGGATCCTAGCGCCGGTAGCGGTCCGGATTTTCGGGCTGTTACAGGAATAACCCTAGCAACCTCTTGGATCTATCTCTATAGATCTTAATTTCTAGAATATAAGCTGCTTCTCCCATATCTTTCAAAGAAAAATTTTTGGACAACCAAATCTTTACTGTAACGACCCGAAAATCGGACCGCTACCGGCGCTAGGATTCAGATCGACTTAAGATCGCCGGAACCCGTAGCAAGCCTAACATACATCCTGTACATCTGATAAAATCTCATACATGATCATACATTTTCATAAAAACTTTAAAATTTTCACATACCAAGCTTGACCTGTGCATGCACCATAACTGTAAACATAAAACCCCTTACTGGAGCCCTCATCAAATGCTCCAGTTAGGTCAACATCTCATATGTCAAGCCTGGTTCAACATATAACATCATTAAAACATTACATAAGCTCATGTACAAAAAGGGATTACAATCTATCAATAGGGCCAAGCACAATACTAATCCTTAATACATTACTTTATATTACATCATTTTATATTTCATGTCCACTATAACTCTATTACATAGACTATACCATAACCTCGCTGACTTTCATATAGCTACCTGTGCTTCTGCAAACCTGGGGGTTAGGGGAGAGGGGTGAGCTACAAAAGCCCAGTGAGCAGAACAGTAAAAAAACATTTAATAAACATATGCTTTCATGGAATGCATCACAACATAAACAATTCACATCACGGATGGACTGACCCAAAAATCCCTCTACTTTGTCCCGGCCCTCGAAAAAGCTCCTCAGGACTTCTATTACACACATAAGCTTTGTGCCAGGGGCATAGTGTAGGCCTCATCTGGTCTTTCCTGTACTCTGTGCCTGGCCCTCGGTGGGGCTCCTCAGGACTTCTATTACATAACATAAAATCTAGAGGGCTAATGGGTCGTCCTGTTGTCCATCCACACCCACAATGAACAATGCAATGCGTCATATTCGTGAATTCTAATGCAAACAACCTATTACATATTGTGATGCATGAACATGCTCAAAACATTTGATTTCTCGAAATAAAAGATTAGTTTAGTTCCACTCACCTCTGGCTGACTCTGAACTAACTCTGTAGCAGCTACTTCACTGCTGATCACCTCGGTTCCTCAGGTCCGATCCTACACAGGTGGACTCAAATGAGGGACCAAACATACTCTAAACAACTCCCCAAAAACCCCCTAAAACATCATGAAACATGCATAGAAAACAAGCAAAGGAAGGCTGGGCAGGGGATTTTCGGCGGCAGGTTCGGCGGCCGAAGGTCCCTAAAGAGCCGAAAGTCAGGCACTTTCGGTGGCAGGTTCAGCGGTCGAAACTCTCCTCCAGAGCCAAAAGTCCCACTTTCAGGGGCGAGCTTAGAAGGCCAAAACTGCCTCCACAGGCAGGTTCGGCGGCCAAAACTGGCTTCGGTGGCTGAACCTGGGCTTTCCCAAAGGGCAGAACCCGATTCTGCCTCTCACATCTAGCCACCCAAAACCTCTCAACATGCATTCAACTATTCTAAAACATGCATAAAGACTTATTCAAGCATATAGGGGCATAAAACTAGGCTAAACCTTAACAAAAATAAACATATCATCATCTTAAGCATAAAGGGTACATAAACCCTAACATTTTACATCTACTCTAAACATGCATCGAAACCCCTTAACCCTTCATAAAACTTTCTTAAAAACATAAGAGAAGATGGGGATCTACACTTACCTTTTGAAGATCGAGAGGAGATGCGATCCCAAACTTGGAGATATGGAGAAACGAGCTCCGGGGGTCTCCAACCTTCAAAACTTTGATCTTAGCTTAAAATCTTGAAAACATGGTAAAAACTCATAAAAATCTTGAAGGATTTGAGGAGAAAGCACAAGATCATCAAGGGGGTGGCGGAGACTCACTTACCCGAAAATGGGCGAGTGCCCGGAAATGGAGAGAGAAAACTCGCCCATTTTCGGACAGGGGGCCTTTTATAGGTGGCTAGCCAGACCACCTTCGGAGGCCAAAAGTGCCTCCGCAACTCCACCATGTTCGACGGCCGAACATGAGGTTCGGAGGCCGAACTTGGGTTTCTCCTCCAAAACATTTTCTTTCAAAACTCAATTTTCTTTCTTGATCAAAACCATAAAAACATTAAAACATTTTAGAAAACCTTTATTTTACCCTTCTAGAAGGCTCCGACATCCGAGAAATTCCGAATTCCAATGGAAATTTCGCCGGAAGGAAGGAATTTTGATGCTGGGGTCTAGTGATAGAGCATATTTTAGTCCATTTTCTCTTGATATAATTGATGATTATTTACATGATTTCTGCTTAATTTAGTGCTCTTTGCATTGTTTTGCAGAAAAAGGTGAAAAAGGACATTTTGGAAAAAATCCCCTTAAAACTGCCTTATTTGGAGCAAAGGAGAGCAAGTCTGCCAAGTTGGAATCAAGTCAAGCTAAATAAGGAAAGTTCTAAATAAGGAAAGTGGTAAATATGGAAAGAACATTCAGCCAAGGCAATTTGAAATTCAAATCTCAAATCTCCAAGTAGCCCTTTCCTTATTCAAGAAGCCATACCTCAAGTTGCCTTATATGAAGAGCAAAATAAGGAAAGTATTTTGAAATTCAAATCTCCAAGATTCAAATTCAGATTTTGGATTTCAAGATCCAGCTTATTAAGGAAGCCAAATCCAAAGATCACATGTTTTCCACTTCATGCCTTGCACATTCAAAATTCAAGATTGCAAAAGGAGGCTCCACCTTCCTTAATTGTGAATGGGCGGCAAGGGGAAGTGAAGAGGCAACTTGGGCAGCAACTTGAACACACTTGGGAAGAATCTTGAAGACCTTGGGCAGCAATTAAAAGACCAAAGAGCCCATCCCTTGCAATTTGATACATTCTCCACGTTTTTGCCTTCACACGTGCACATAGAGGGCACATATTGGACCAAGGGCACTTTGGACAGCCTCTAAAAGATGCATAGACACCTAAGAAACCCTAGGCAGCCTCTCAAGACATATTTAAAGGCCTTATGAAGACAAGAAGAGGCAGATTGGACATCACCACCACTCCTTCAAGGTTCGGCCGCCCCTCCACCGCTGGTTCATCTTCTCCTACTCTCTCCTTCTATTTTCTGTTTTGGTTCACCCATGAGTGGCTGAAACCCTTAATTCTAGTTGAAGATTGGTTGAAACTAAGGTTGTTTTATGGATTGTGAGATCTGAACATAAACTATTTGTCTTTGATTAGTTCAATATTCATACAATTGTGTGCTTGAATCTAAGATTGCTTTGTTGTTTTGATCAAATTGGCCACTTGATTCTTGATTGCAAGGTAATTGATTGTTAGTTGGGATAATTTTTAGTCCGTAATTGCTGGAAATATTCTGACCTAAGAACACTTGGTGTAAAAACCAAGGAATTGTATGATCTAACACCATCTTCATGCGTTTGGAGTAGCTAGGATTGGATCTCTCTATTTCTTCATGCAATTGACAATTGTTTTGATGCCTATGGCTCAAGAACGTTCCTTGGCAATTTGTTAATTAGTAATTGATTAGAGGACGTTCCCTAATTGATTTAATCATAAGGAGAGACATGGTGGTGAGAAGCGTCTTCCATCCCCATAACCAATCTATTGAATCAATCAAGAGAACATGTGTTTCAATGATCAATCCAAGCAACCAAGGTGGATCCATATCTTCAACTAAACCTTTATCATATTGATTTCCTATTTTATTTTAATTACTTGCTGATTTAATTGCTTTCAATAGTTGTTAGTCAAATCAACCTCAAAAACCCCCCTCTTTACTTTATTGCACTTTACTTTTATTCTGCTTTCAGTTACTTGCTTTCAGTTGTGCTTTCAGTTGATTCTCTTGATCTTGTTGGGAAAAATAGATAAGTATTCAATTCTCTGTGCATTCGATCCTTTACCACTATCTGCAGTTGTAAAATTGTTGATAACCGGAAAGGTTATTTTTTACCGGCTTCGACAACTACGAGTCATCTAGCCGGGTATTACATTCTTCCCCCCTTAAGAACATTCGTCTCCAAATGTTCAACAAACAAGCACATGCATAGCATAAACACACTTACCAACAAGGAAGCATACATAAAAACATGAAACACTAACCTTAAAAGAGATAAGGGTATTGCTGGAGCATGGACTCCCTTGTCTCCCAGGCACATTCTTCTACATTATGGTGATTCCAAAGGACTTTCACCATCAGAATTTCCTTGTTCCTCAACTTTCTGATCTGCGTGTCTAGGATCCGCACTGGCTGCTCAACATAGGTGAGATCTTCTAGGATCTCCACATCAGGCTCATTTCTGTAACGACCCGAAAATCGGACCGCTACCGGCGCTAGGATCCGGGTCGACTTAAGGCCGCCAGGACCCGTAGCATGCCAAACATACATCCTGAAAACCTGTTTAATCCCATACATGATCAACAATCATACATAAAAATTAAAACTTCTCTTTCATGCATTCTATCATACGCCAAACTCAACCTGTGCATGCACTGAACATAATCATCGTCATAACTTGACCCCTCTTTGGGATCTCATCAATGCCCCCAATGGGTGGCATAACATGTGTTGAGTTGGCTAACATAGTCATCAATAAACATAAGATCATGTAATAAAAAGGGATTACAACATCTATAGGGTCAAGCACAACTTCTAATCCTCAATATCATTATACATAACATAACTATTCAGTTATACATCATCTTACAATTTATCATGTCCACTTTCTAACTATTACAAACATAAGACTTTACTCTTCTTGACTTCTCTGTCTAGCCCGTACCTGCAATCCTGGGGAATTAGGGAAAGGGGTGAGCTACAAGAGCCCAGTGAGCAGAATAATAGAAAACAATATTTAAATCTCATGCCATTATGTAATGCAACACATCACAACTAATCACATCTCGGATGGTATTGTCACCAATAGTCCTCTACATTTCCAAAGTGCCGGGACGTAGAATGGGTACAACCGGTCTTTCTCTTAACATAGCATATCATACATACCAATGTGCCAGGGACGTAGAATGGGTACAACCTGGACTTTCTCTTACATAGTGCCAGGGACGTAGAATGGGTACAACCTGGACTTCCATACCATCTCATGTCGTAGCATCATCATACCATATGAGGACTAAAGGATCATTCAATGACCAATCCACATCAACATCATAAATGCAATGCAACATATTCGTGAATTCTAATGCAAACAACCTAATTCATCACATGGCATTCATGATGCATGAACATGCTCAACTGTATAATTCATTTGCTTTAAAAACATAAAGGTTTATTCTACTCACCTCTGGCCGAAGCTCTACTGACTCAGAAGCAGCTGAACTCACTGCTGGGGTCCTCGGTTCCTCGAGTCCAAACCTACACAGGTGGACTCAAATGAGGGACCAAACAACTAGAACATAACTCTAAAAACATCCCCCAAAAACCCCCTAAAACACCTCAAAACAATCATGCAAAAACACGTAAAGGAAGGCAGAACAGGGCAGGTTCGGCGGCACCTTCGGCGGCCGAAAGTCCCTCCAGAGCCGAAACCCAGGCAGGTTCGGCGGCACCTTCAGCGGCCGAAAGTCCCAGACAGAGACGAAAGTCTCTTTTCGGGGGCAACTTCGGCAGCCGAAAGGCCTGCCTCCCCAGCCATGTTCGGCGGCCGAAAGTTCCTTCGGCTGCCGAACCTGGTTTCTGCCAAAGGGCAGAAACTTGGCTCCTCAAACACATTTGCCTCCCAAAACTTCCAATCATGCATTTAGCTCAACCAAAACATGCAAATATACATACATTGGCTCCTAGGGGCTTCAAACTAACTTAAACCCCAACTACAACACACAACAACAACTCAAATCCAACATACATGCTCAAAACATAACATTAACTCAAAAACCTAACTATGAGCTAAACATGCATTCTACCCCATAGATCTTGCATAAAACTTACTTTAAACATGAAATGAGCTTAAGATCGGCTTTTACCTCTTGAAGATCGAGAGAGAGACGTCCTAAACTCGAAGGTGGGAGATTTTTGAGTTCTTGAACCTCAAAGCTCCAAAACTTGCTTTAAACTCGAAAATCTTCAAAACAACGTAAAAACTTGTGAAAATCTTGAAAGAGTTGAAGGAAAGAACTCAAGGATGGTGAGGAATGGCGGAAGGACTCACCTTGGCCGAAAATGGGGAAAAAGCTCGCCCGTTTTCGGCTAAGGGACCCTTTTATAGTGTCTGGCCAGGCCACGTTCGGGGGCCGAAAGTGCCTCCGCATGCATGCTATGTTCGGCGGCCGAACTTAAGGTTCGGTGGCCGAACCTGGACTTTCCTCACTTATGCCTTCGGGGGCCTAAAGCACTCCCGAAGTGCATGCATGTTCGGCGGCCGAACTTTGAGTTTCGGCGGCCGAACCTGAGTTTCCTCCAAGGGTGTTTTTATTCAAAAACTAATTTCCTCATTACTTAAAATCATCAAAAACATTAAAACATTTTTTGAAAACATGTTTCTACCCTACTAGAGGCTTCCGACATCCGAGATTCCATCGGACGGTAGGAAATTCCGATGCCGCAGGCTAGCCGGGTATTACAAAGAACCTTGTTCGGATCTGACATGAACTTCCGTAACATAGAAACATGGAAAACCGGATGGATTCTCTCCATTGAAGCAAGTAGGTCCAACTTGTATGATATATTCCCAATCTTCTGCAAGATTTCAAAGGGTCCAATGTACCGTGGATCTAGCTTACCTTTCTTCCCAAAACGAATCACCCCTTTCATAGGAGACACCTCGAGCAACACCATATCTCCCTCCTGAAACTCTACAAGCTTCCTGCTGACATTTGCATAACTCTTCTGCCGACTCACAGCAGTTCTGATCATTTCTCTGATAATGGGTACTACCCTACTGGTGATCTCTACTAGCTCAGGCCCTGCTAAGGCCCGTTCTCCCACTTCCTCCCAGCAGACAGGTGACCTGCACTTCCTTCCATACAAAGCTTCATATGGAGCCATCCCTATGCTAACATGATAGCTTTTATTGTAGGCAAACTCCACTAAGGGTAGATGCTACCTCCAAGAACCGCCAAAATCTAGCACGCACATTCTGAGCATATCTTCAATAGTCTGGATGGTCCTCTCTGATCGTCCGTCCGTCTGTGGATGGAAAGCAGTGCTAAAGTCCAGCCTGGTACCCATAGCATTATGCAGATTCTGCCAAAACCTGAAGGTGAACTGGGGTCCCATATCTGACACTATTGAAACGGGAGCCCCATGCAACCTCACAACCTCTTCCACATACACTTGTGCCAATTTGTCCACAGAATAGCCACTCCTGACAGGGATGAAGTGAGCAGATTTGGTCAATCTGTCCACAATCACCCATATGGAATCTAGTCTGTTGGACTTTGCCGGTAACCTCACCACGAAATCCATAGCTATATTCTCCCATTTCCACTCTGGAATCGGCAGTGGGTTAAGCATTCTAGCCGGCTTTTGATGTTCCAGCTTCACCCTCTGACATACCTCACAGGCGGACACAAACTGTGCCACTTCTCTTTTCATAGCTGGCCACCAATAGACTCTTTTCAGATCCTGGTACATTTTGGTGGCTCCAGGGTGAACGCTGTACCTGGCATTATGAGCTTCCCTCATAATGTCTCCCTTTAGACTCACGTCATCTGGTACACATAACCTGTTCCCGTAATGGAGGATCCCTTTGTTGTCAAAATGAAACTCACCATTCTTGCCTGCTTGAACTGCTCTGGCTATCTTCACCAACTCGGGGTTCTCATGCTGTTTCTGAGCCACCTGCTCCAGAAACACGGGTGTCACTCTCATCTGAGCTATCAAAGCACCTGTTACTAGACAACTCCAACTGCAGCCCTTCATCAAAGAGCTTATAGACTTCCCTCACCACCGGTCTCCTCTCTGCTGTAACATGGGATAGACTGCCAAGTGATTTCCGGCTTAGGGCATCTGCCACAACATTTGCCTTACCCGGATGGTACTGAATCTTGCAATCATAGTCACTAAGCAGTTCTACCCATCTTCTTTGCCTTAGGTTCAACTCTCTTTGACTCAAGATGTACTGTAAACTCTTATGATCTGTAAAGATCTCACATCTTACCCCATACAGGTAATGCCTCCACATCTTGAGTGCAAAGATCACAGCTGCCATCTCTAGGTCATGTGTAGAATAATTCAACTCATGCTTCTTCAGCTGCCTAGAAGCATAAGCAATTACCCTCTCATTTTGCATCAACACACAACCTAGTCCCACTCGGGATGCATCACAAAACACTATGAAGTCTTCATTACTGATAGGCAGAGCTAGCACCGGTGTTGACGTTAACCTTTTCTTCAACTCTTCAAAGCTTTCCTCACACTGTTCATACCACACAAACCTCTGATTCTTTTTGGTCAGCTTGGACATAGGAGCGGCAATTCTGGAGAAGTCCAACACGAACCTCCTATAGTAACCTGCCAAACCCAAAAAGCTTTTAATCTCTGTAACTGTAGTGGCTCTGGGCCAGTTAGCTACAGCTTCTACCTTTTTGGGGTCCACTTCAATTCCTTTTTCTGACACAACATGCCTCAAGAATGAGATGCTCCTCAACCAGAATTCACACTTGGAGAACTTGGCATACAAGCCGTGCTCCCTCAGGGTCTGTAGAACTATCCTCAGATGATGGGCATGCTCCTCTGCGTTTCTGGAATACACTAAGATATCATCAATGAAGACAATAACAAAGTGGTCCAGATACTGGTTAAAAACTTTATTCATGAGGTATATGAATGCTGCAGGGGCATTGGTTAGCCTAAACGACATTACTAGGAACTCATAGTGCCCATATCTGGTCCTGAACACCGTCTTCGGCACATCTTCCTCTCTGATTCTTAGCTGGTGGTACCCAGATCTCAATTCTATCTTGGAAAAACATCCTGCTCCTGCTAGCTGGTCAAAAAGATCGTCGATCCTGGGTAGAGGATACTTGTTCTTGGTAGTGACTTTATTCAACTGTCTGTAGTCGATACAAAGTCTTAGGGATCCATCCTTCTTCTTTACAAATAGTACTGGAGCACCCCAAGGTGAGATACTCGGTCAGATGAAACCCTTATCTACCAACTCTTGCAGCTGATCTTTCAACTCTCTCAACTGTGCAGGTGCCATCCTGTAGGGAGGGATAGAGATCGGTCTGGTTCCAAGCATCAATTCTATTTCGAACTCTATCTCCTTAGCAGGTGGTAGTCGTGAAAGCTCGTTTGGGAAGACATCTGGAAACTCTCTAACTACAGGTACTGAGGCGGGCTCCCTGACCTGACTATCAAGCTCTCTAACATGAGCCATAAACCCCTAACATCCTCTCCTGAGCAACCTACGAGCCTGTAGGGCTGATATCAAACCTCTAGGTGTACCCCTCCTGTCTCTCTCGAAGACAACCTCTGACCCATCCTGTACTCTGAACCTGACTACCTTGTCTCTACAGTCCAAGGTAGCACCATGAGCAGATAGCCAATCCATCCCTAGAATGACATTAAAATCCGTCAAGTCTAGAACCACAAGGTCGGCTGGAAGGCATCTACCCTCAACAAACACTGGACTATATCGGAAGACTGACTCTACCACTGATGGATCACACTTGGGTCCACTGACCCAGAGGGGACACTCTAACCCAGAGACTATCAAACCCAACCTCTCTACGGCTCTCGGAGCAACAAAAGAATGAGATGCACCAGGGTCCATTAAAGCATACACATCAGAACATCCAATGATGAGATTACCTGACACCACGGTCTTTGACGTGTTAGCCTCCTGCTGTGTCATAGTTAAGATCCGAGCTGGAGCTGATGGACCTTCACCCCGGGAACCTGCTAAAGAAGAGGCTGCCCCTCTCCCTCTGCCTCTACCATTGCCCTACGTTATGGCCGGAGCTACTGGCTGAGCCACACTGCCTGAAGCTGTCTGCTGGGACGGTGCCATAAAGGCTACTCTAGGGCACTCCCGAGCTTTGTCTCCCTCCTACCCACATCTGTAACATGTTTGTAACGACCCGGAAACCGATACCCTACCGTAACAGCCCAAACCGCCACCGGCGCTAGGATCCAGACCGGCTTAAGGCCGTCGGGACCCGTAGCAAGCCAAACATACCTCCTATCACCTGGTCAAATCCCATACATGATCAAAACTTTAACATAAAAACTCAAACATCTGATGTACAAACCGAACCTGACCTGTATGCGACATAACTGAAAACATAAAAGGAGCTCCCTACTAGAGCCCTCATCAAAACTCTAGCTGGGTCTACATAACATACATCAAGCCGGAGTCACATCGAAAGAACCAAACCTAACATGTGCATGCATCGAACCACAACACAAGACCTCCACTAGGGTCCTCATCCATTACCATAGCGTGGTAAACAACACATGCCACAAGATTAGTTCAAACACAACTCAACATCTAGCATAACATACATCATGTATTAAACAGGGACTAACCAAGTCTTAGGGCCAAGCACAGTACTAAACCATAAACATAACTCCACTTAACTTTACATTACATTCTCTTCCAAATCATTATCAATTTATAATACATGTCCACACTAAAAGTACTAATCTAATACTATTACAAAGCCACAACCTTAACTCTTGAGGCTTCCCGAACGACTTCAAACCTGCAACACTGGGTTAGGGGAGAGGGGTGAGCTAAAAGGCCCAGTGAGTAGAAACAAAGAAAACAGTTCATTAATTACATGCTTTCATGAAATGCATCACAGCACAAACAAATCATATCACGGATTGGACCTAACCCCAAAACATCCCTTCCAGTCTCAGTATGCCCGGCCCGGCCGGGTCTCACAACCTTCGTATGCCTGGCCCGGCCAGGTCTTACAACAACTGTATATGTATGCCTGGCCCGGCCAGGTCTCACAACATCTCTAGGGCTAGTGGGGTCGTCCTTGGTCCAATCTCCATTAACAGTAAATAATGCAATGCTTCATATTCGTGTAACTAGTGCAATCAACCTATTACATATAAACATGATGCATGAGCATGCTTTAGGCATTTGATTTCATAAAATAAAGATTAAGTTTAGTTCTACTCACCTCTGGTAGACGCTGAACTGACTCTGCAACTGCTAACACTGATGGCCTCCTCGATCCCTCGGGTCCGGTCCAACACAGGTGGACTCGAATGAGGTGCCAAACACTTTCTAACCACTCATAAACAACTACCCAAAAACCCTCTAAAACATCACTTAAACATGCATAGAAAACAACCTTGAAAAGGCTAGACAGGGCACTTTCGACGGCACCTTCGGCGGCCGAACCCTCTCTCCAGAGACGAAACTCGGGCACCTTCGGCGGCACCTTCGGCGGCCGAAAGTCCCACTCTAGAGACGAAAGTCAGGCACTTTCGGCGGCCGAATCCAAAACTCAGCTTTCGGGGGCAAGGTTAGGCGGCCAATCCATTCATCCAAAGGCAGGTTCGGCGGCCGAAACCACCTTCGGCGGCCGAACCTGAGTTCTTCCCAAAAGGGCAAAACTCAGCTTCTCATGCATTCAAGCCTCCCAAACCTTCCAAACACCCCAAAACAAGCACCCAACCTTACCAAAACATGCATAAACCCTTAACCATGCACAAAGGAGCTTAAACAAGCTTAAACAAGCTTAAACTCCAACAAAGAACATCAAAAAGCATACTTAAATGGCTTATGACCCACATAAGCCAAAACCAACAAAACTATCCAAATCCTCACATACTCTCTCCCCATCATGCATACTCACTCCCACATGCATAAACTAGCTTAAACCTCCTACATATCATCACATAAACATATATAAACATACATTGGGCGTAAAACCCACATAAATCCTAACATGCATATCTACCCATACTCTACCATTAAAACCTTCATAAAACTTCAAAAGACACTAGGAAAGCAAAGATCTACACTTACCTCTTGAAGATCGAGGGTTGCGTGATCTCTAACTCGGAGGTGTGGAGAAACCAATCTCCAAAAGCTCCAAGCTCCCCAAAACTTCGATCTAAGCTTTAAAACTCTTCAAAATAACCATGGAACTCATGAAAACATGAAGGAGATGAAGAAAAACATGAAAACGGCCAAGGGAGGACAAAAATTCACCTGAGCTCGAGAAAGGGGAGAAAACTCGCCCATTTCCGATCTGAGGGCTCTTTATAGGTGGCCTGGTTAGAGACCTTCGGCAGCCTAACGTGCCCCCTAAACTCATGCATGTTCTGCGGCCGAACTTGATTTTCGGCGGTCGAACCTTGGCTCGTTCAAACAAGACTTTCGGAGGCCAAAGGCGCTCCCGAAGCCTTTCCATGTTCGGCGGCCGAACTTCACTTTCGGCGGCCGAACCTGGGAAACGCCTCCTTGGTCTTTTCTTTTCAAAACTCAATTCTTTTTCATTTAAATCCATGAAATCAGTAAAAACCTTTTAGAAAACACATTTTACCCCTCTAGAAACCTCTGGCATCTTCAAAAGTCCCAGATTCCAACGGAGATTCCGCCGGAAGGTAGGGATTCCGATGCCGGAATCTAGCCGGGTATTACATTCTTCCCCCCTTTAAGAACATTCGTCCCCGAATGTTCCACAAACAAACAGGCATCTCAACTCATAGCGTCAATCATACATAAACAAGCAAGCAAACCAGCAAGCAAAACCTAAAAATCTCTCTCCTGAAAGAGAGACACAGGCACTGCTGGAGTAAAACTCCCGGGTCTCCCAAACACTCACTATCAACTAGTGGTGATTTCCAAAACTTCTCACCATCAAGATTTCCTTGCTCCTCAATTCTTGACTTATGTATCCATGATCCGCACTAACTGCTCAACATAGGTGAGATCCCTTGAGATCTCCACCTTTGGTTCTTTAAGAACCTCACTTGGATCTGACACGAGCTTCCATAACACAGGAATCCCGAAATCCGAATGGACTTCTCCATAGGAAATCACCCTTACCAAAAGAAACACCTTAGCAGTACCCAACCTACTCCTGAACTCCACTGGCTTTCGCTGCGCTACTCTGATCCTTACTCTTTCTCTCCATCTTCACTAACTGGCTTCTGCTCACTGCTAACCCAAAACTAACTCTAACTCTCACAGGTAGTACCCGGATTTCAGATCTATCTTGGAAAACAAACAGCTCCTACTAGTTGTCCCAATAGATCATACAGCCTGCATGGGAATACCTGCCCTTGGTAGTGACCTTGTTCAACTGCCTGAAGTTGACACAGGGTCTCAAGGATCCATCCTGCTTTTCCCACAACAACACTGGAGCAATCCAGGGTGAGGTACTAGGTCGGATAAAACCCTTATCTACCAAGCCTCACCTCTATTCTGACAACTCTCAACTACAGGTGCCATCCTATAGGGAAGGACAGAAATGGTTCTGCGTCCAGACACCACTCCTATACCAAACTCTAACTCCCTGACAGATGGTAAACCTGACAACTCGCCTGGGAAGACATCTAAGAACTCTCTCTAACAACTGGCACTGAGGCTGGTTCCCTGATCTGACTGCTAAACTCTCAAACAAGAGCTAGAACCCTCTGACAACCCCTCCTATGCACCCTACGAGCCTAACAGGCCGACATCAAACCTCTAGGCATCCCTACTGTGTTCCCTCAGAAGACTACCTCTGACCCATTATGTCCTCTGAACTTGACTACCTTGTCTCTGCAGACCCAGATGGCACTACGAGTAGAAAAACCCAGTCCAACCCTAAACTGACGTCCAGACAGTCAGGTCTAGGACTTCAAAGTCGGATGGAAGGCATCTACCCTCAACTGTCACAGAACTGGACCGGCAGATTGACTCTGCCCCAGATGGATCACACTCGAGTCCACTGACCCAAAGAGAACACTCTAGCCCAGAAGCTATCAACTCAACCTCTCGACGACTCCTAGAGCAACTAAAGAAAGAGAAAAACACTAAGGTTCACAAAAACATACACATCAGAACATTCAAAAGTGAGCGTACCTGACACCACCATGTTCGATGTGTCTGCCTCCTGCTGAGCTTGGGTGAAGATCCGAACTGGAGCTGACGGACCTTCTCCACGGGAACCTTCAGAAGAAAAGGCTGACCCTCTTCCTCCGCCTCGACCACTAACCTGAACTATGGCCGGAGCTACTGGCTGAGCCGCTCTACCTGAAATTGCTCGCTGAGACTGTGCCAACCAGGGCGCAATGGGACACTCACGTACCATGTGCCCTTCCTGACCACATCTGAAACATAGATTAGTCCCAATCAGACAGACTCCCTTGTGCGGCCTTCCGCACCTCAAGCATCTTGAACTGCCTGAGCCAGAGCTCGAACCACCACCTAATCCCAGACTAGACTTCAACCGACTCCACAACTTCTTCTTCTTCCCCCTCAGGGTTCTGCCCCACTTCTTGCTTTTCGTGGAGGCTGTACTCAGAGTGGAGGGATCAATCCCTCCTGAACCTGAGATTCTGGAATCCTGAGTCTGAGCATCCTCCTGAGAATCTCCCATACCTTCTTCGGGCACTCTGATTCCCACACTGACATATCCTCTATGAACATCCATCTCCACTTCTCTCGCACTAGCTGACATCCTTCTTGGAGCCATTCCTTCTCTGCTTACATCAAAAGACCTTCTAGGGTCCCTTGATGTTCCCCATCTGCTGACTCCCCACGACTGCGCTCTTGGCAGAGCAGGGGGAAAGGTGTCCACACCTTCCCTCTCAGATGGAACTCCAGTCGATCCCACAGATCGACGAGCACCTCGCATTCTGGCTCCTCTGAAGAACAACACACAAGCATACAATCAATCATTAGCATCATACAATTTATATGAAAATACATGAACCCACATACATATCATACATACATAACATTAATGCACATGCATAAAATCATGGCATTTCACATCATCAATCAAGACAGGACTCAACATCCTATCCTAGTGTACATGATTTCTGCCTATTGTGCTTGCCCTTCTATGACCTCTAAACCAACCTCTTTCCGATGTGGGATATCTCTAATCCTTGAGCATCTTTGCTCAACACACCGTACTGATGAGGCCCAAAGCTCTGATACCACTCTGTAACGACCCGGAAACCGATACCCTACCATAACGGCCCGAACCGCCACCGGCGCTAGGATCCATATCGGCTTAAGGCCGCCGAGACCCGTAGCAAGCCAAACATACCTCCTATCACCTGGTCAAATCCCATACATGATCAAAACTTTAACATAAAAACTCAAACATCTGATGTACAAACCGAACCTGACCTGTATACGACATAACTGAAAACATAAAAGGACCCCCCTACTAGAGCCCTCATCAAAACTCTAGCTGGGTCTACATAACATACATCAAGCCGGAGTCACATCTAAAGAACCAAACCTAACCTGTGCATGCATCAAACCACAACACAAGACCTCCACTAGGGTCCTCATCCATTACCATAGCGTGGTAAACAACACATGCCACAAGATTAGTTCAAACACAACTCAACATCTAGCATAACATACATCATGTATTAAACAGGGACTAACCAAGTCTCAGGGCCAAGCACAGTACTAAACCATAAACATAACTCCACTTAACTTTACATTACATTCTCTTACAAATCATTATCAATTTATAATACATGTCCACACTAAAAGTACTAATCTAATACTATTACAAAGCCACAACCTTAACTCTTGAGGCTTCCCGAACGACTTCAAACCTGCAACACTGGGTTAGGGGAGAGGGGTGAGCTAAAAAGCCCAGTGAGTAGAAACAAAGAAAATAGTTCATTAATTACATGCTTTCATGAAATGCATCACAACACAAACAAATCATATCACGGATTGGACCTAACCCCAAAACATCCCTTCCAGTCTCAGTATGCCCGGCCCGGCCGGGTCTCACAACCTTCGTATGCCTGGCCCGGCCAGGTCTTACAACAACTGTATATGTATGCCTGGCCCGGCCAGGTCTCACAACATCTCTAGGGCTAGTGGGGTCGTCCTTGATCCAATCTCCATCAACAGTAAATAATGCAATGCTTCATATTCGTGTAACTAGTGCAATCGACCTATTACATATAAACATGATGCATGAGCATGCTTTAGGCATTTGATTTCATAAAATAAAGATTAAGTTTAGTTCTACTCACCCCTGGTAGACGCTGAACTGACTATGCAACTGCTAACACTGATGGCCTCCTCGATCCCTTAGGTCCGGTCCTACACAGGTGGACTCGAATGAGGTGCCAAACACTTTCTAACCACTCATAAACAACTACCCAAAAACCCTCTAAAACATCACTTAAACATGCATAGAAAACAACATTGAAAAGGCTGGACAGGGCACTTTTGGCGGCACCTTCGGCGGCCGAACCCTCTCTCCAGAGACGAAACTCGGGCACCTTCGGCGGCCGAAAGTCCCACTCCAGAGACGAAAGTCAGGCACTTTCGGCGGCCGAATCCTCCCTTCGGCGACCGAAAGTCTGCTTTCAAGCCAAAACTCAGCTTTCGGGGGCAAGGTTAGGCGGCCAATCCATGCATCCAAAGGCAGGTTCGGCGGCCGAAACCACCTTCGGCGGCCGAACCTGAGTTTTTCCCAGAAGGGCAGAACTCAGCTTCTCATGCATTCAAGCCTCCCAAACCTTCCAAACACCCCAAAACAAGCACCCAACCTTACCAAAACATGCATAAACCCTTAACCATGCACAAAGGAGCTTAAACAAGCTTAAACTCCAACAAAGAACATCAAAAAGCATACTTAAATGGCTTATGACCCCATATAAGCCAAAACCAAGAAAACTATCCAAATCCTCACATACTCTCTCCCCATCATGCATACTCACTCCCACATGCATAAACTAGCTTAAACCTCCCACATATCATCACATAAACATATATAAACATACATTGGGCATAAAACCCACATAAATCCTAACATGCATATCTACCCATACTCTACCATTAAAACCTTCATAAAACTTCAAAAGACACTAGGAAAGCAAATATCTACACTTACCTCTTGAAGATCGAGGGTTGCGTGATCTCTATCTCGGAGGTGTGGAGAATCCAAGCTCCAAAAGCTCCAAGGTCCCAAAACTTCGATCTAAGCTTTAAAACTCTTCAAAATAACCATACAACTCATGAAAACATGAAGGAGATGAAGAAAAACATGAAAACGGCCAAGGGAGGACAAAAATTCACCTGAGCTCGAGAAAGGGGAGAAAACTCGCCCATTTTCGATCTGAGGGCTCTTTATAGGTGGCCTGGTCAGAGACCTTCGGCAGCCGAACGTGCCCCCTAAACTCATGCATGTTCAGCGGCCGAACTTGATTTTCGGCGGCCGAACCTTGGCTCGTTCAAACAAGACTTTTGGAGGCCAAAGGCGCTCCCGAAGCCTTTCCATGTTCGGCGGCCGAACTTCACTTTCGGTGGCCGAACCTGGCAAACGCCTCCTTGGTCTTTTCTTTTCAAAACTCAATTCTTTTTCATTTAAAACCATGAAATCAATAAAAACCTTTTAGAAAACACATTTTACCCCTCTAGAAACCTCTGGCATCTTCAAAAATTCCAGATTCCAACGGAGATTCCGCCGGAAGGTAGGGATTCCGATGCCGGAATCTAGCCGGGTATTACAATGTTGATGTCCCAAACCGATAGACTCTCTTGTGCGGCTTACCACACCTTAAGCATTCCTCTGTAACGACCCGCAAATCGGACCGCTACCGGCGCTAGGATTCAGATTGACTTAAGGTCGCCGGAACCCGTAGCAAGCCTAACATACATCCTGTACATCTAATAAAATCCCATACATGACCATACATTTTCATAAAAACTTTAAACTTTTCACATACCAAGCTTGACCTGTGCATGCACCATAACTGTAAATATAAAACCCCTTACTAGAGCCCTCATCAAATGCTCCAGTTGGGTCAACATCTCATATGTCAAGCCTGGTTCAACATATAACATCATTAAAACATTACATAAGCTCATGTACAAAAAGGGATTACAATCTATCAATAGGGCCAAGCACAATACTAATCCTCAATACATTACTTTATATTACATCATTTTACATTTCATGTCCACTATAACTCTATTACATAGACTATACCATAACCTCGCTGACTTTCCCATAGCTACCTGTGCTTCTGCAAACTTGGGGGTTAGGGAAGAGGGGTGAGCTACAGAAGCCCAGTGAGCAGAACAGTAAAAAAACATTTAATAAACATATGCTTTCATGGAATGCATCACAACATAGACAATTCACATCACGGATGGACTGACCCAAAAATTCCTCTACTTTGTGCCCGGCCCTCGAAGGAGCTCCTCAGGACTTCTATTACATACATAAGCTCTGTGCCAGGGGCGTAGTGCAGGCCTCACCTGTTCTTTCCTGTACTCTATGCCCGGCCCTCGGTGGGGCTGCTCAGGACTTCTATTACATAACATAAAATCTAGAGGGCTAATGGGTCATCCTGTTGTCCATTCACACCCACAATGAACAATGCAATGCGTCATATTCGTGAATTCTAATGCAAACAACCTATTACATATCGTGATGCATGAACATGCTCAAAACATTTGATTTCTCGAAATAAAAGATTAGTTTAGTTTCACTCACCTCTGGCTGACTCTGAACTAATTCTGTAGCAGCTACTTCACTGCTGATCACTTCGGTTCCTCAGGTCTGATCTTACACAGGTGGACTCAAATGAGGGAGCAAACATACTCTAAACAACTCTCCAAAAACCCCCTAAAACATCATGAAACATGCATAGAAAATAGGCAAAGGAAGGCTGGGCAAGGGATTTTCGGCGGCAGGTTCGGCGGCTGAAGGTCCCTGTAGAGCCGAAAGTCAGGCATTTTCGGCGGCAGGTTCGGCGGTCGAAACTCCCCTCCAGAGCCGAAAGTCCAACTTTCAGGGGCGAGCTTAGGCGGCCAAAACTGCCTCTACAGGCAGGTTCGGCGCCCGAAACTGGCTTCGGCGGCCGAACCTGGGCTCTCCCAAAGGGCAGAACCCGATTCTGCCTCTCATATCTAGCCACCCAAAACCTCTCAACATGCATTCAACTATTCTAAAACATGCATAAATACTTATTCAAGCATATAAGGGCATAAAACTAGCCTAAACCCCAACAAACATCAACATATCATCATCTTAAGCATAAAGGGTACATAAACCCTAACATTTTACATCTACTCTAAATATGCATCGAAACCCCTTAACCCTTCATAAAACTTTCTTAAAAACATAAGAGAAGATGAGGATCTACACTTACCTCTTGAAGATCGAGAGGAGATGCGATCCCAAACTTGGAGATATGGAGGAACGAGCTCCGGGGGTCTCCAAGCTTCAAAACTTTGATCTTAGCTTAAAATCTTCAAAACATGGTAAAAAATCACAAAAATCTTTAAGGATTTGAGGAGAAAGCACAAGATCATCAAGGGGGTGGCGGAGACTCACCTTGCCCGAAAATGGAGAGAGAAAACTCGCCCATTTTCGGACAGGGGGCCTTTTATAGGTGGCTGGCCAGACTACCTTCGGGGGCCAAAAGTGCCTCCACAACTCCATCATGTTCGGCGGCTGAACATGAGGTTCGACGGCCGAACTTGGGTTTCTCCTCCAAAACATTTTCTTTCAAAACTCAATTTTCTTTCTTGATCAAAACCATAAAAACATTAAAACATTTTAGAAAACCTTTATTTTACCCTTCTAGAAGGCTCCGACATCCGAGAAATTCTGGATTCCAACGGAGATTCCGCTGGAAGATAGAAATTCCGATACCGGGGTCTAGCCGGGTATTACATTTACATATTGTAATAATGGAATGTTATTTCCTATTATTAATATGTCATCTATATATAAAATATGAAATACAACTCTACTCCCACTAACCTTTTTATACACACAAGGTTCATCCATATTTTTGATAAAATCAAATTGTTTGATTGTTTCCTAAAAATAGATGTTCCAACTCCGCGAAGCTTGATTAGTGAAAAGGTTTCATCAAATTCAAAACCTTGCCTTTGTCTATAACCTTTAGCAACTAGTCTGGCCTTGCACATATGTACATATCTTCGTTTTTCTCTTAGAAAGCCACTTGCACCCAATGGGTTTTATACCTTCAGGTGCATCAACCAAAATCTATACTTGGTTAGTGTATATTGAATCCATTTTGAATTTCATTGCTTCAAGCCAATCTGAAGAATCATTATAAAAATTACTTCCTCACAGTTATTAGGCTCATAGGCATATTATCTCCAAATTATCAAAAAATGCCATATTTATCTCTACTTTCTTAGAGAATAAAAGAAGAATAATCACAGAGGCAAAAGTACATTATTCTCTAACACTAAAACTCTAAGCAATTCATCACATTCTCTCTACTCTTTAAGATACTGACTTGAGTGTTGGAGTGGCTGCCGTGGACACCCACCACCACCTCACATTCTTTCCCTTGTAGGTCCTAACCAATCATAGCATAGCACCATTTTGGCCATGTCATCAATCTAATCTTAGTAACATCATTTGATTCTGTTACCAAAAAATCCTTTGAATTCCCACTATTCATTTGGATTACGTTCGGTCTCCTACTCATTTCCTGGAAGAGAAATCTCTCTCTCCTTCCACTCTCTAAATGGCCGGTAATTTGCGAGCTGCTACTAATATTGCTACCAACGAGGGTGTCATCATTTCCTACACCTCTAACAATAGAGAAAACACGCCCCCAGTAGTCAATGAAGTAGACTTCAATAATTTAAACAATAAACAGGCACTCTAGTACATCCAAAGGCTGCAGGCTACCCTTGGACAATATAAGGCTCGGGAAGAGGCATCAAACATGGCCCCCAGAGGAAGGGAGGAAGCTTCCTTAGACACTCCAAGAGCTCAAATAGAAGTAGTCAAAATGCGAAATAAGGGAAAGGCCGAGTCTGAAGATGAATCAGACGAAACTCCAAAAGGCATTGATTGGAGCTAGTACAGGTCGTGCAAAGGTTCTAAAAGGAACAAGAGGAAAACTTTGGCTTAGATGGAGCCTTGCTTCTATCAGAAGAAATTCTAGTAGAAACTTTTTCAACTAAGTTCAAACTTCCTAACTTGGACAAGTATGACGGAACAACAAATTTCAGGAGCCACCTGGCAATCTTCAAGATGACTATGCAACTTTAGGATGTCAATGACTTTGTATTGTGCTGAGTGTTTTTCTCAAGACTCAAAGGTTTGGCTTAGAAATGGTACCAATATCTACGCCCAGGTTTAATTCAAAACTTTGCACAGTTTGCTACGTTATTTAAATCTAGGTGCATTACTTGTATACCTCCTAAAAAACTTTTCTCTGACTTGCAGAAGATCTACAAGGAGAGAACGAGTCTTTAAGGAGTTTTATCTCATAGTTCAATGCTGAGGCTATACAGGAGAAAAAAATTAAATCATGAGATAGAGTGTGAAGCGTTGAATAAAGGAACTCATAACATCAAATTCATAGATTCTTTAATAAAAAAATCTAGCCATGACGTATCAACAGTTGATAAAAAAAGCTCAGAAATATATTAGGCTGGATGATGAAATCTAACCATTAAAAGACGATAAGAGGGCGAATAAAAAGCATAGTCACAAGCTTGAGAGGCGAGGGCATGAAGGAGATCATAGGAGTTATCCCATTTCCTGAAGAAGGGATGACCAAAATAAGAATAAGAATTACACATTGTTGAATGATTCACAAACTCGTATTTTGATGTGGATTAGGAAGAATAATAAAGAAATTCGGTGGCTACTCAAGCTCAACCTCGAAAAGGCACAGAAATGAGACAGGACAAAGTACTACCGCTTCCATGAAGATTACGGGCATACGACAAAAGAATGTCAGTAGCTAAATGATGAAATTGATAGACTAATAAGGGAAAACACTCTCTGAAAATTTACTAGGAAGGGTAGGGAAGAGAGGAGACTTGAGCCCGAGGAAACAACTCCCGAAACCACCCCTGATCGAGAGCCTATAGGGGTCATACATTTAATAGTAGATGGACCTAAGGATGATCAAGGAAAGTAAGCAGAATACAAGTGTAATTGCCAATCCAATAAGATGAAAAAGATCTTTAAAAGTCCTAGAGGTCATTCGTCCATAAAGTTTTATAAGCTAGCCAAATTGGAGACCCGAGTGATTCCCCACTCGCAGTATATTTACAACATAAGGAAATTATTTCAATAATAAAGTTAATGAGGTATTTTCATATGTTGTTTTTTTCAGTGATAAGGAACGAAATTAAGGAGCCAAAAAGAGGTAACAAGGCGGGTTCCGCGAGACCATCTGGACATTAGTCCCACTAAACAAGGCCACAAGGCGAGTTTCGCCAAACCAGGTCACAAGGCAAGTTCTACCAGACCATCTGAGCATTGGTCCCACTAAACAAGGCCACAAGGTAGGTTCTACCAGGCCAGGTCACAAGGCGGATTCCACCAGACCAGCCTAGTATTGGCCCCACTAAACAAGGCCATAAGGTGGGTTCTGCCAGGCCATGTTATAAAGTGAGTTCTGCCAGACCAGCCGAGCATTAATCACACTAAATAAGGCCACAAGGAGGGTTTCGCTAGGCCAGGTCACCAGACCAGCCGGGCATTGGTCCCATAAGGCGAATTCTACTAGGCCAGGTCACAAGGTGGGTTTCGCTAGACCAGCTAGGGATTGATCCCACTAAACAAGGCCACAAGGCGGGTTCCACCAGGCCAGGTTGCAAGGTGGGTTTTTCTAGACCATCCTGGCATTGGTCCTATTAATCCAAAGTGATTATGAAAGGTCATAGGGCGAGTCTCGACTAGTTTGAATTCCCTATAAGAAATCCTTAGGCATGCCCAAGGCCATAGGGAGGGTATAAATCAGGCCAAAAAAAGGGGCAAAGGCCCCAGTAATCGAGGATTTTGTTCTAGGCTGTGAGGAGGGTTTCGCCAAAGTTGATTACCGGGAGATAGCCCCATGCGAGACTTTTGAGAAATTCGAGGCCCAAGCTACAGGAAAGGCGTTCATGGCTGAGTACTAGCCTTAAGATAAGGCTTAAGGCAATTATACGCTAGGCCATATGTCTAGTGTTATCCCCATTTTTCAAGGATTTTCAAGTTATTTTTTACTATGATGGACGGATGTTAACCCTTGGCAATGTTTTGAAAAGTAGAAATTGTTTAAGTATTGAAAGAAGGCTGTAAACGAGCACAGGGTATATAGACACTCAATAGAAATAATAGCAAAATATATTTTCATTAATCACAAAATGATTACATATGAGGAGGGATATCCTTAGAGTCCCCTGTCCGAGTCTCCATTACATCTGTATTTTCTACATCTATTAAATTATTTGTAGAGACCCGGTCATTGGGAGTGACCTCAACACGCTTCTTCTCCTCTTCAATTGCACTCTCCTCCTTAGGGAAGATGTCGCCTATCTAGGAAAGATTCTCGGAAGGAAACCACTTTACCAACTCCTTCCTTATCGAATCCTAGCCTTGAATGAACATCTCCCCATCCTAGGCTACTGTTTACTTTAGCTTCGCCTCTAGCTCAACAACCCTAGTTGACGCAGCCCAAGCCTCTTCAGCTTGAGCTTGTAACTCCAGGACTTAGCGATGAAATAGGGCCACCTGGTCCTCGGTAGATTTTGCTCGATTCTCAAGGCCCAGCTTGGAAGCATTGGCCTCATCCAGATTAGCCCGAAGCTTATCCACCGACTCTAGGGTCTCCTTCATGGTACCTGATCAAGCATAAATTAGGCACATTTTTCCTATTATTATTGATGCTAAATAATACATTTTCTAGCTTATTTTATGCTTTTGATTATATTTTGTAGAAAATGATGAAAGATGAAGATTTGGTGAAAAATGGCCTAAAAAGCATGAAGATTGATTTGGCTAGAGCAATTTGGGCAAGTCACTCACAGAATGACTAAGAAGGCTGTACAAAGTAAATATAAGTATGAAGCTGAACTCCAAGTTTTGATGTGTCCAGAATCAATTTGTCCAAATCGCTGGGCAAATCAATTGATGACCAGCACAGTATACAGATCTACGACAAGTGACTTGCCTGAAGACGATTTGCCCAAATCACTGGGCAAATCGATGGACATGGACAGAGAAAGAGCAGAAATCCAGCTCAAACATGACAAGGCCACATCTGAAACTCATCAAACTCTCAGCAAAAAGAATTGCTTTACTAAAAAAAGTCCATTCATGAAGAAATGCATTCATGGGAAGAGTCCTAAATCAAATCAAAATAGAATTACCATTCCAAAAGAGGTTCTACTAGGGTTCTAAACGCCTGTAAAAGCATGAGGACAACAGCATCAAAGGCATTGACAGAACGGTTGTCGAAGCCGGTCAAAAATAATCAATTCAGCTACCAACAATATTAATACTGTAGATAGTGGTGAAGGATCGAATCCACAGGGAAGTGATACTTACTTATTTTCCTTATCAAGACCAAGAAAACAAACTAAAAATAAAATAAAAATAAAGTACAAGTAAAGTAAAAGGGGGGTTTTGAGATTGATTCAATTAAACTAAGGTGAAAGCAATAAAGTAAAGCAAATAAATAAAAATAAAGAGAAAAAAATAAGAAGAAAAGCTCTAGTTGAAGAATTAGATCCACTTTAGTTGATGGGATTAATCATTGACACTTATGTTTCTTTGTTTGATTCAATAAATTAGCCATGGTGATGGAAGAAACTTCTCACAACCATACTTTCTCCTTTATCATAAACCAATTAGGGAATGTCCTCTAATTAATTACTAATCAGCAAGTTGCAAGGAACGTCCTTGAGCCTTTGGCTACAAACAATTGTCAATTGCATTAAGAGATAGAGAAAACCAATTCTAGTTACCCATAAGCATGGTGACAACACTAGATCATGCAATCTCCTTAGTTTTTACACCAAGTGTTCTTATGTTTGAACAATCCAAGCAATTACGGACTTAAAATTATCCAAACTAACAAATATATATTACCTTGCAATCAAGAATCAAAGTAGATCCAAACAACAAAGCAATAATAGAATTAAGCACAATATTACATGAATATTGAATAACAAAGGATTAACAATGTAGTCCAAGTCTCTCAATCCATAAAAAAAACTAAAGCTTCACTTGTTCTTCAACTAGAATAAAAGGTTTCAGCCTCTCATGGCTGAAACAAAACAGAAAATAAAAGAAAAGAAGAAGAGAAGAAGAAGAAGGTGTGGCCGAAGCCTAGGAAAAGGGGGGGAAGGAAGGCCAACGTGTGGCAGCCTTGAAGAGAGGTTTATATAGCCTTTAGGTGCTGCTCTAGGTCATACTTGCTGCCCAAGTTGTATAGAGGCTGCCCAAGTTGCTTCCTAATTAGTATAGAGGCTGCCCAAGTTGTGTCTGAAAAGGAAAGAGGCGGGCTTGGTGGTTCAGATAGCAAGTGGCGTGCGGCAAGGCTTCAGAAGAGGAAGGAGGCGTGGCTTGAGCTTCAGAAGGAAGGAGGAGTGAATCGAGGCTGCCAAAAGAGGAAGAAGAGCCGCCTAGGTCTTCAGAAGGAAGGTGTGCGCGCGGATGGCCTTGCAGAAGAGGTAGGCATGCAGATCAAGCTTCAAAAGGCAAGTGTGTGCTGTCCAAGCTTCCTATTTAGGTGGAGCCTCTTTTGAATCTTGAATCTGGACTAAATAAAGGCCAAGTGCATCTTGAGATCTTGCTTCCTAAATAGGAGGATCTGCTGAGGTGTCCGCATATGTTTAAATAAGGAAAGAAAGATTTACGATTCGAATTTCGAACGATCTGCTGACTGCACTTTCCTTATCTGCTACCTTCCATATTTGACTTCTCATATAAGGAAAGAAGGATCTACAAAATATTATGTTGATTGTGCTTTCCTTTTCTGACACTTTCCTTGTTTGGCACTTTCCTTGTTTGGCTTCACATTCTGAAAAAGACAAGAGAGATCTGCAGTTTGAATTTCAAACAGTCTGCCAACTGTGCTTTCCTTATCTGACTCCTTTCTTATTTAGAACTTTCCATATATGAAAACTTTCCTTATTTGGAACTTTTCATATTTGGCACTTTTTGGCAGTTTTAAGAGCATTTTCACCAGAATGTCTTTTCACACCTAATTTCTGCAAAACATGAACAAAATCACAAAATTAGGCATAAAAGATGCAAATAAACCTCATTAACATCATGATAATATGGCCTAAAATATGCTTTGTCAGGCATCCTTCACCAGCACTGAATCTGCCACCTTTCTTTTCTTTTCTTCTTCTCTTTGTATTTTCTTTACAATCCATGAGTGGCTAAATACACTATTTCTAGAAGTTAGGAAGAAGTTTCAGTTTCTATATGAATTGGGAGATTTAAACTCCATTATTAATATTTTATTCTTCAATATTTATGCAAATTCTATTCTTCATATTATTATTACTTTGTTATTTGGATCAATAGGGTCCCTTGTTCTTGATTTCAAAGTAGTATAATATTAGTTTGAATACTTGAAGTACGTAATTGCTTAGGTTGTTCAAACACAAGTAACAATTAGTGATAGAGCATAAATTAATCCATTTTCTCTTGATATTATTGATGATTATTTACATGATTTCTGCTTAATTTAGTGCTTTTGATATTATCTTTCAGAAAATGGTATAAAAGGACATTTTGGAGAAAATCCCCCTAAAACTGCCCTAAATGGAGCAAAGGAGAGCAAGCCTGCCAAGTTGAATTCAAGTGAAGCTAAATAAGGAAAGTTCTAAATAAGGAAAGTGGCAAAGAAGGAAAGAACATTCAGCCAAAGAAATTTGAAATTCAAATTTCAAATCTCCAAGTAGCCTTTTCCTTATTCAAGAAGCCAAGTCTTAAGTTGCCATAAATGAAGAGCCAAATAAGGAAAGTATTTTGAATTTCATATCTTAAAGATTCATATTCAAATTTTGAATTTCAAAATCTAGCTTATCAAGGAAGCCAAATCCCAAGATCACATATTTCCCACCTCATGCCTTGCACATTCAAAATTCAAATTGCAAAGGAGGCTCCACCTTCCTTATTAGTGCATGGGTGGCAAGGATAGTGTGAAGACAAGTCTTGGACACTTTGGGCAGTATCTTGAAGACACTTGGATAGTAAGCAAAGACCAAAGGCCTCACTCCTTGCACTTGAACACATGCCCCACGTTTTTCATTTCTCACATGTGCATGGATGGCATATCTTGGACTAAGGGCATTTTGGGCAGCCTCTTGAAGTCTTTTGGGCAGCCTTTTGACACCTTGGGTATCCTCTTCACTAATTAGGAAGCAAGTATCATCTAGGGCAACACTTTTCAAGCCCCTCTTGAAGGCACCTACGGGATTGCAAGTGGCCACATCTCTTCTTCTACCTTTCTTCTTTTCTTTTATTTTTTTATTTTTGTTTCAGCCATGAGAGGCTGAAACCTTTTATTCTAGTAGAAGATTAGGTGATACTTTAGTTGTTATATGGATTGAGAGACTTGATCAAACATTGTTTAACTTTTGGTTGTTCAATATTTGTGCAATTTCATACTTGATTTCAATATTGCTTTGTTGTTTAGATCTACATTGATTCTTGATTGCAAAGTAATAATATGTTAGTTTGGATGATTTAAGTCCGTAATTACTTGGATTATTCAAACATAAGAAAACTTGGTGTAAAAACTAAGAAAATTGTATGATCTAACGACATCTCATGCGATTGAGTAGTTAGGATTGGATCTCTCTATCTCTTCATGCAGTTAACAATTGTTTTGATGCCTAAGGCCCAAGGACGTTCCTTGACAATTTGTTAATTAGTAATTAATTAGAGGATGTTCCCTAATTGGTTTAATCATAAGGAGAGACATGGTAGTAAGAAGCGTCTTCCATCTCCATAACTAATCTATTGAATCAATCAAAAGTAACTAAGTGTCAATGATCAATCCCAACAACTGAAGTGGATCCAATTCTTCAACTAGAGCTTTCTTATTATTTATTTTTTTATTTTATTATTCACTTATTTTATTGCTTTTAGTATTTGTTTAATTGAATCAATCTCAAAACCCCCATTTTACTTTCAGTTTTATCTAATTTCAGTTTTATCTCGTTTCAGTTTTATCCCATTTCAGTTTTATCTCGTTTCAGTTTATCTCGTTTCAGTTTATCTCATTTTCAATTTTCTTCTTTTTCAGTTTATTTTTGTTTTAGTTTATTTTATTGGTCTTGATAAGGAAAATAGGTAAGTTTTCAATTACCTGTGGGTTCGATCCTTTCACCACTATCTGCAGTTGTAAATTGTTGATAACCAGAGAGGTTATTTTTGACCGGTTTCGATAACCGCTATCAAAAAATTGGCGCCGTTGCCGGGGAGTTGAATTAACTTATTTGTTTTTCTTTCAGGACCAAAAAAAAAAGCACCACCGAATCTGCCTCTGAAGAAGTCACCATCGTAAATCTGAATCATGGATGAGGTAAGTACATCTGTTCTCTATTCTCAACTCACATCTGTTATGAAAGATTTTGCTATTCTCAACTCACATTTGTTATGAAAGATTTTGCCATAGAAATAGTTCGACAGGTTCAAGCATCCTAGCCACTAAGGCCATGTGGGATCTGTTCATATGTAGGACACTGACAGTGCGGTTGTCGAAGCCGGTCAAAAATAACCTTCTTGGTTACCTACAATTTACAACTGCAGATAGTGATGAAGGATCGAATCCACAGAGAATTGATTACCTATTTATTTTTCTCAATCAAGACCAAGAGAACTAATTGAAAACACAATTGAAAGCAAGTAATTGAAAGTAAAGTGCAATAAAAGTAAAAGGGGGGTTTTGAGATTGATTTGTCTAACAACTATTGAAAGCAATTAAAACAATAAGTAATCAAAATAAAAGAAGAAATCAATATGAGAAAAGTCTAGTTGAAGATATGGATCCACTTTGGTTGTTTGGGTTGATCATTGAAACATGGTTATCTTGATTGATTCAATAGGTTGGTTATGGGAGTGGAAGACGCTTCTCACCACCATGTCTTTCCTTATGAACAAACTGATTAGGGAATGTCCTCTAATCAATTACTAATCAACAAATTGCCAAGGAATATCCTTGGGCCATAGGCATCAAAACAGTTGCCAATTGCATGAAGAACAAGAAAGATCCAAACCCTAGCTACTCAAACGCATGAGATGTTGCTAGATTATACAATTCCTTAGTTTTTACACCAAGTGTTCTATGGACAGAATATTTCCATCAATTACGGACTAACAAATATCCAATCCAACAATCAATTAACTTTGCAATTAAGAGTCAAGTGGCCAATTTGATCAAAACAACAAAGCAATCTTGGAATTAAGCACAATTGCATGAATATTGAATAAATCAAAAGTAAACACTTTATGTTCAGATCTCACAACCTTTTAAACAACCTTAGTTTCAACCAAACTTCAACTAGAATAAGGGTTTCAGCCACTCATGGCTGAACCAAAACAGAAAATTAAAGAAAAGAAGAAAGAAGGACCGAAATTGAGGGGAGAAGCCCTTTAGAGTGTGGCTGCCCTTGCTTGGCCGAATTTGGAGAGTTGAATTGTGTCTCTTCTTGTGTTCTTGAGGCCTTTAAATAGGTGTTGAGAGGCTGCCCAAGGTCCCTTGACAGCTCATGGATCTTTTAGAGACTTCCTAAAGTGCCCTTGGTTAAACATGTGCCTTCTTTGTGCATGTGCTAAGGCAAAAACGTGGAGCATGTTTTGAATTGCAAGTGGGGGCTCTTTGGTCTTTTAATTACTGCCCAAGATCTTCAAGATGTTTCCTAAAGAGTTAAGAGGCTGCCCATGCATTAATAAGGAAGGTGGAGCCTCCTTTTGAATTTTGAATTTTGAATGTGCATGGCATGAAATGGGAAACATGTGATCTTCAAGATTTGGCTTCTTGAATGAGCTGGATCTTGAAATTCAATATCTGAATATGAATCTTGGAGATTTGAATTTCAAAATACTTTCCTTCTTTGGCTCTTCAATTATGGCAACTTGAGATATGGCTTCTTAAATAAGGATAAGGCAACTTGCTGATTTGAAATTCGAATTTCAAATGGCTTTGGCTGAATGTTCTTTCCTTCTTTGTCACTTTCCTTATTTAGAACTTTCCATATTTAGCTTGACTTGATTTCAACTTGGCAGGCTTGCTCTCTTTTGCTCTAAATAAGGCAGTTTTAGGGGTATTTTCTCCAGAATGTCCTTTTACACCATTTTCTGCAAAATAATATTAAAAGCACTAAATTAAGCAAAAATCATGTAAATATTCATCAATAATATTAATATAAAATGGACTAAATTATGCTCTATCAAATACCCCCACACTTAGCCTTTTGCTTGTCTTCAAGCAAACGAACATAGTCAAATAAGCTTTCTTACTCTAGATCCTTATTTTCACTTAAGCTCTTACTCTAGATACCTATTTTGAAGCATTGCAGTGAAGAATATATGCATGAAGATTACTCACCTTCTTTCCTTGTTTCCCTTTGCTTACCATGGCTAGGATTTGTTTTCCTCAAGAGAGATCATGCATGCACATTATTTGTTAAGACTTTTTCCAGCTTTTAGTGTGACTTGCCCTTACCTTGAAGTACTCTATTCAGGCTTTTGCACTTTAGATCTTGCTTGGAAAGGTCACCAACCTATTTTTGATGTCATGGTTTATATTTTTCAGTTGGTCACCTATCCAAGTGGCTACTTGCCTTGTTCATAGTCTTTTGACCATTGGAACATTTTTTTATTTTTGTTCTTTTGAGGTCTTTGCCTTTGCTGAATTTTCTTTCTCTCAATGATTTGGTCAAATCAACACCAATTGCTAAATTAAGTCACATTAAGTTCATTCACACAATTTTAATTTATTCTCAATCAATTGAGGGTCATCAATATATTTTTCACCATTGGCAAGCTCTAAGATTCAATTCAAAAGGTAATTCTCAAACATGAATATAACTCACTGCAATTGATTCAACATAAGTTTAAAGAGTTATCACATTAATGGGGTGATGGAAAGAAAAAACTCATCTGACATAGTTCATCAATTTGAGTACAACAAAAGAAGAAGAAGAAGGTTGTGGTTGTGTGTGTTTTATTGAAAGCAAAAACAAAAAATGAAAAATTTTCACCTAATGCAAGCAAACTAAAGACTAAAAAAAATAAACTTAAAAGTGAAAATTCAGAGATATGCACCCCCACACTTAAATCATGCATTGTCCTCAATGTATAAGAAACATAAAAGAACAAAGGAAACTAAGTACTCCCCTGGGTGTGGTGTGCATGGTGCGATCCACTTGATCAAGGCTCAAGTAATTGGGGAAGGAAAAAGCGTCCCAACTGTATTGAGCAAAAAGTGTAGCACTCCTTTTGATTTGGTCATGAACCATCCTACTTTCTCCATGTACTCATGAAGTAACATGATGAGCTTCTCCTCTTTTAGATGAGGTGTGCCTCTAGCTTTTATGTTTGCATTTTTTGAGATGATTGGGAAGCACCTTGAATTCCAATTCATGTTTCTCCATGTGTAGCTGCAAATTGGTACTAAGATCTTGCAAAACAAACTTTACCTTATCCGGCGGTTTGGAAAGGCATTGATCTGCATGCTCCTTTGGTTTAGGTGCTTGGAACACCATTTGTTCCTTGTAAGCATGGGTTGTTTGCGTTGGAAGGCTGAAAGGAGTTTCAGATTGCTCCTTCTGTGCAAGATCTGACTGAAAGGGGAGCTAAAGAGTAGTCGGATTTAGCGGCCGAAAGATGGTGGAGTTCGGCAGCCGAAAAGTCATGGCTTCAGTTTGCGCAAGTCCTTCCAGAAGTGGTGCCACCAAGCTCTCTTCAGTCTGTGCTTGGTTGCAGTTCACCTGATGGATGCAACAGTCAGTTTCTTTCAATTCTGGCTCTTTCTGAGTCTCTTCCCTACAAGGATCATTGTTTAGCATATCATTTTTTATATCAAAAACATCTTTGTTCAAACAATCAATGATATCCAAATTATCAACAGGCTCTGTTTGATCAGTTTGTTTGGACAAACATTATTCAGATTGTGTCTCTTCAGTAGCTTGTTCTTGTACTTGCCAACTTTCCTCATCATCCTCCACATCTTTAAGTTCTTGCTCTCTTCTTAACATGTTTGCATTCATTGACGCAGTCAGCTGTCTTATGTCCTGTCGCACGCTTTGCATGGAACTTACCATTGTTTCCATCATCTTTTCAAGGTGCTGGTAAGGATTTGGAGGTTCTGGTTGGGCTTGATATCCTTGATAATTTTGGTAGTTGTATCCTCTGCATAACTGAAGTCTGGATGGTCTCCCCAATTTGAATTGTATGTGTTATGGTAGGGATCATGTATTGACTGTTCATAGAATCCTCCATATGCATGAACTGGTTGGTCATCCTCATAAAGTGTAGGACATTGGGAAGTTAGGTGTCCCACATATCCATAGATCTTACATGGTTGAGATTGCTGGAGTCGTCGAGCCTGTAGAGCTATGACATATCTTTCAACAATAGAGGTTAGGTCAGGAATTTGAGAAGTGAGATTATATGTACTTACCTCATCCATGATTCAGAGATGTTCGGCCATTGGTGCAAGATTCAGTTGCTGGAGTAAAGCAAGTTCGGCGGCCGAAGGTGGATGGGTTTTGGCGGCCGAAGGTTGGGCAGAATGCTCGGCAGCTTGCTTTCCTAATCTTCTGAGGGTGCATTCAATTTCTGGATCAAAAGGTCAGAGTGTCCCTGTGCTCAGATCTGGTCATGAAAGAAAAATAAACAAACAAGTAAAATCAATTCCCCGGCAACGGCGCCAATTTTTGACAGTGCGGTTGTTGAAGCCGGTGAAAAATAACATTCTTAGTTACCTACAATTTACAACTGCAGATAGTGGTGAAGGATCGAATCCACAGAGAATTGATTACCTATTTATTTTTCTCAATCAAGACCAAGAGAACTAATTGAAAACACGATTGAAAGCAAGTAATTGAAAGTAAAGTGCAATAAAAGTAAAAAGGGGGTTTTGAGATTGATTTGTCTAACAACTATTGAAAGCAATTAAAACAGTAAGTAATCAAAATAAAAGAAGAAATCAATATGAGAAAAGTCTAGTTGAAGATATGGATCCACTTTGGTTGTTTGGGTTGATCATTGAAACATGGTTATCTTGATTGATTCAATAGGTTGGTTATGGGAGTGGAAGACGCTTCTCACCACCATGTCTTTCTTTATGAACAAACTGATTAGGGAACGTCCTCTAATCAATTACTAATCAACAAATTGCCAAGGAACGTCCTTGGGCCATAGGCATCAAAACAATTGCCAATTGCATGAAGAACAAGAAAGATCCAAACCCTAGCTACTCAAACGCATGAGATGTTGCTTGATCATACAATTCCTTAGTTTTTACACCAAGTGTTCTATGGACAGAATATTTCCAGCAATTACGGACTAACAAATATCCAATCCAACAATCAATTAACTTTGCAATTAAGAGTCAAGAGGCCAATTTGATCAAAACAACAAAGCAATCTTGGAATTAAGCACAGGTGCACGAATATTGAATAAATCAAAAGTAAACACTTTATGTTCAGATCTCACAACCTTTTAAACAACCTTAGTTTCAACCAAACTTCAACTAGAATAAGGGTTTCAGCCACTCATGGCTGAACCAAAACAGAAAATTAAAGAAAAGAAGAAAGAAGAACCGAAATTGAGGGGAGAAGCCCCTTGGAGTGTGGCTGCCCTTGCTTGGCCGAATTTGGAGAGTTGAATTGTGTCTCTTCTTGTGTTCTTGAGGCTTTAAATAGGTGTTGAGAGGCTGCCCAAGGTCCCTTGATAGCTCATGGATCTTTTAGAGACTTCCTAAAGTGCCCTTGGTTGAACATATGCCTTCTTTGTGCATGTGCTAAGGCAAAAACGTGGAGCATGTTTTGAATTGCAAGTGGGGGCTCTTTGGTCTTTTAATTACTGCCCAAGATCTTCAAGATGTTGCCTAAAGAGTTAAGAGGCTGCCCATGCACTAATAAGGAAGGTGGAGCCTCCTTTTGAATTTTGAATTTTGAATGTGCATGGCATGAAATGGGAAACATGTGATCTTCAAGATTTGGCTTCTTGAATGAGCTGGATCTTGAAATCCAATATCTGAATATGAATCTTGGAGATTTGAATTTCAAAATACTTTCCTTCTTTGGCTCTTCAATTATGGCAACTTGAGATATGGCTTCTTAAATAAGGAAAAGGCAACTTGCTGATTTGAAATTTGAATTTCAAATGGCTTTGGCTGAATGTTCTTTCCTTCTTTGCCACTTTCCTTATTTAGAACTTTCCATATTTAGCTTGACTTGATTTCAACTTGGCAGGCTTGCTCTCTTTTGCTCCAAATAAGGCAGTTTTATAGGTATTTTCTCCAGAATGTCCTTTTACACCATTTTCTGCAAAATAATATTAAAAGCACTAAATTAAGCAGAAATCATATAAATATTCATCAATAATGTTAATATAAAATGGACTAAATTATGCTCTATCAGACACCCAACTGATCAATGTCCTACACATTATGAGTATGACCAATAAGTACATACATTTGGAGGGTTCTATGGATAGCCAAGACATGATCCCTACTATGACACATACAATCCAGGTTGGAGATATTGTCCAGACTTCAGTTATGCATGGGATAACGACTACCAAAATTATCAAGGATATCAAGCCCAACCAGAACCTCCAAGTTCCAACCAACACCTTGAAGAGAAGATGAGGACATTGGCGATTTCTGTACAAACTCTCCAACAGCAAATGGAACAAGTGGTCATCTCATTAAGTGCACGCATGTTAAGAAGAGAGAAAGAGCTTCAAGATGTATGGGATGACGATCAAAGTTCACAAGTGCAAGAACAAAGTGCTGAAGAAAAACAACCAGAACATTGTTTGCCTAAACAAACTGATCAAACAGAACTTGCTGAAAGTTTAGATATCATTGATTGTATGAGCCAAGAAAATTTTTATGTAGATCAAGATGATATGCTAAACAATGATTTTTGCAGGGAAGAGAACCAGAAAGAGCCAGAATTGAAAGAAACTGACTGTTGCACCCAACAGGTGGACTGCAACCATGCGCAAAACAAGGAAGAGCCAATCGCAACTATTCAGATCAATCTTGTGCAGTCAGAAGAAACTCCGACCAAACCACCTTAGCTTGGATCGCAGGACAGTCCTGCAACACTTCCTATCGCACCACTTCAGCTTGGTGCGCAGATCAACCTCGCACAGAAAGAGAGCATACCAATCGCATCATTTTAGCTTCCAACGCAGTCAAGCTCCTCCAGTCCTCCCTTTCAGTCAAGTCTTGCATAGAAGGATCAAACTGAAACCATTGTAGCCATAGATCCAATGCAAACAGCCCATGCTCACAAGAAACAAGTGGAAGTTCAAGAGCCCAAACCAAAGGACCATGCGGACCAATGCGTTCCCAAACCTCTGAATAAGGTAGAGTTTGTTTTGCCTGAATTAAGTAATAAATTGTAGCTAGCTATGGAGAGATATGAATTGAAGTTGGAAGTGCTCAAAAATGCAAACATAAGGGCTAGAGGCACACCTCATCTGAAAGAGGAGAAGCTAATCATGTTACTTCATGAGTACATGGAAAAAATAGGATGGGTAATGATCATATCAAAAGGAGTGCTACACTTTCTACTCAATTCAGTTGGGACTCTCTTTCCTTCCCCAATTACTTGAGCCTTGATTAAGTGGATCGTACCATGCACACCACACCCCAGGGGAGTACTCAGTTTCCTTTGCTCTTTTATGTTTCTTATACATTGAGGACAATGCATGAATTAGGTGTGGGGGTGCATACCTCTGAATCTTCTTCTTCTTATTCTTTTCCTTTCAATTTGCGATTTTTTTTTCTTTTTTTCCTTTCAGTTTGCGATTTTTCTTTATTTTCTTCAGCTTATGCGATTTTTTTTCCTTTTAGTTTTTCTTTCAGTTTTTTCTCTTTCAGTTCAATAACACACACAATCGCATTCTTCTTCTTTTTTGATTTGCTCTACTCAAATTGATAGACTATGTTAGATGAGCTTTTCTTTCCATGACCCCATTGATGTGATGACTCTTTAAACTTATGTTGAATCAATTGCAGTGGGTTGTACTCATGTTTGAGAATTGCCCTTTGAATTGAATCTTTGAGCTTACCATGGTGAAAAATATATTAATGACACTCATTAGAGAGAATGAATTGAAAATTATGTGAATGAACTTAACATGACTTGTTTTAGCAATTGGTGTTGATTTGCCCAATGCATTGATTAAAGAAATTCGGCAATGGCTAAGACTTTCATGAGCACAAATTGAAAACTGTTCCAATGGTTGAAAGACTATGAACAAAGCTAGTAGCCACTTGGACAGGTGACCAACTGAGTAACTGGGAGTGGGTATCACCAATATCTACCTTCACGTCAAAAGGTTAGTGACTTTTTCAAGCAAGATTAAAGTGCAAAAAGCTGAATAAGTACTTCAAGGTAAGGGCAAATCACTCTAAAAGCTAGAAAAAGTCTTAATTGAACAAAACATGTGCATATGTAATGTCTCTCTTGAGGAAAACAAATTCTAGCCATGGTAAGTAAATGGAAACAAGGAAAGAAGGTGAGTAACCTTGATGCATATATTTTTCACTGCAATAATTCAAAATAGGGGTCTAGAGTAAGAGCTTAAGTGGATATAAAGGATCTAGAGCAAAGAGAGCTTGTTTGACTATGTTTATTTGCTTGAGGACAAGCAAAAGGCTAGGTGTGGGGGTATTTGATAGAGCATAAATTAGTCCATTTTATCTTGATATTATTGATGATTATTTACATGATTTCTGCTTAATTTAGTGCTTTTGATATTATCTTGCAGAAAATGGTGTAAAAGGACATTTTGGAGAAAATCTCCCTAAAACTGCCTTAAATAGAGCAAAGGAGAGCAAGCCTGCCAAGTTGAATTCAAGTGAAGCTAAATAAGGAAAGTTCTAAATAAGGAAAGTGGCAAAGAAGGAAAAAACATTCAGCCAAAGCAATTTGAAATTCAAATTTCAAATCTCCAAGTAGCCTTTTCCTTATTCAAGAAGCCAAGTCTTAAGTTGCCATAAATGAAGAGCCAAATAAGGAAAGTATTTTAAATTTCAAATATTCGAGATTCATATTCAAATTTTGAATTTCAAAATCCAGCTTATCAAGGAAGCCAAATCCCATGATCACATGTTTCCCACCTCATGCCTTGCACATTCAAAATTCAAATTGCAAAGGAGGCTCCACCTTCCTTATTAGTGCATGGGCGGCAAGGATAGTGTGAAGACAAGTCTTGGGCACCTTGGGCAGTATCTTGAAGACACTTGGATAGCAAGCAAAGACCAAAGGCCCCACTCCTTGCACTTGAACACATGCCCCACATTTTTCCCTTCTCATATGTGCATGGATGGCACATCTTGGACCAAGGGCATTTTGGGCAGCCTCTTGAAGTCTTTTGGGCAGCCTCTTGACACCTTGGGCAGCCTCTTCACTAATTAGGAAGCAAGTATTATCTAGGGCAACACTTTTCAAGCCCCCCTTAGAGGCACCTACGGGATTGCAAGTGGCCACATCTCTTCTTCTACCTTTCTTCTTTTCTTTTCTTTTTTTATTTTTGTTTCAGCCATGAGAGGCTAAAACCTTTTATTCTAGTTGAAGATTAGGTGATACTTTAGTTGTTATATGGATTGAGAGACTTGATCAAACATTGTTTAACTTTTGGTTGTTCAATATTTGTGCAATTTCATGCTTGATTTCAATATTGCTTTGTTGTTTAGATCTATGTTGATTCTTGATTCCAAAGTAATAATATGCTAGTTTGGATGATTTAAGTCCGTAATTGATTGGATTATTCAAACATAAGAACACTTGGTGTAAAAATTAAGGAAATTGTATGATCTAACGACATCTCATGCGTTTGAGTAGTTAGGATTGGATCTCTCTATCTCTTCATGCAATTAACAATTGTTTTGATGCCTAAGGCCCAAGGACGTTCCTTGGCAATTTGTTAATTAGTAATTAGAGGATGTTCCCTAATTGGTTTAATCATAAGGAGAGACATGGTGGTGAGAAGCGTCTTCCATCTCCATAACTAATCTATTGAATCAATCAAAAGAAACTAAGTGTCAATGATCAATCCCAACAACTGAAGTGGATCCAATTCTTCAACTAGAGCTTTCTTATTATTTATTTCTCTTTTATTTTATTATTCGCTTATTTTATTGCTTTCAGTAGTTGTTTAATTGAATCAATCTCAAAACCCCCCATTTTACTTTCAGTTTTATCTCGTTTCAGTTTATCTCGTTTTCAATTTTCTTCTTTTTCAGTTTATTTTTGTTTCAGTTTATTTTATTGGTCTTGATAAGGAAAATAGGTAAGTTCTCAATTCCCTGTGGATTCGATCCTTTCACCACTATCTGCTGTTGTAAATTGTTGATAACCAGAGAGGTTATTTTTGACCGGTTTCGACAACCGCGATCAATTAGTATAACAACTTAGAAGTTGCATGATCTAACTCACCACGCGGTTGGTTAGTTAGAATTAGATCTCTCTATTACTTAAAGCAGTTGACAGTTGAAAAGTAAAAAAAAACCCCAAGGACGTTCTTTGGGCGACTTGTTAGCTAGTGATTGATTAGCGAACGTTTCCTAATTGATCTAAACCTAAGGAGAGATTTGGTTGTGTGATGTGCCTTCCACAACCAAAATTAATTTATTGAAACAAATAAAAGAATTCAAGTATCGATGATTAATTTCTAAATTGAAATGGATCCTATACTTCAACTAGAGTTTTTTCTCATTGATTTATTCTTCTTTTAATTATTGCTTTCTTATATTGCTTTAGTTTTATTTTCAGTTCATCATCAAAATCCCCCCTTACTTTACTTTTATTGTTGCTTTGTGATCAAACATAAATTAGCCACATTTTTATCATTTTTATTACTGTTTAAATATGCATTTTTCTAGTTTAGTTTATGTTTTTATGATGTTTTTGCAGAAAAGGAGAAAAATGGAAATTTGGATAAAATCTGCAGAAAAAGCTGGAAAATCGATTTGGCCGAGGTGATTTGGCCAAATAACTTGCAGAAAGCTAAAGCAGAAAATTAGAACTGACTTGCAGAAACGATTTGGGCGAGCGATTTGCCCAAATCAACTGACCCAATCGATTGCCTCCAGCAAATTATAGCAGCACGGGAAAAGAAGGAAATTCAGAATTCTAAAAGTGTTGGAGTCTTATCCTACTTCAAACACCACAAGACCAATCCTATGACAACTCCAAGAGCCACACCAAAGAAAATCCTTCACCAAAGGAGTTTTACTCATGATAAAATACAAAGAAAAAGAAAGGATTAAAAGACCATCAAGAGACCAAGTCAAAAAAGGATTCCAATTCCAAGAAGGATTAGGACTCCTCACTTGTAAAAAGGGGCAGCAACCAACCAGCAGGATATCTTCAGAATTTATTCAGATTTTTGGCAGCCACTTTCCTCCACTTTTCTTCTTTCTTTTTATGTATTTTTGTCCACCATGAGTGGCTAAACATCTTCTTCTCTAGTTGAAGTTGGAAAATTTCAATTTATGATAAATTGAGAGATTTAAAAGTCCATTGTTAAACTCCTATTTTTCAATATTTATGCAGATTGATCTTCATGTTATTATTGCCTTACTTTTAGAATCAATTAAGGTCTGTTGCTTTTAATTGCATGAGTAATATATAGTTAGTTTGAATAATTTGGGTCCGTAATTGCTTAGATTATCTAAATACAAGCACAATTGGTTGCATGATCTAAACTTGACCACTCGGTTGGCAAGGTTAGAATTAGGTTTCTCTATGTCTTAATGCAGTTAACAGTTGAAAAGTAAAAAACCCTAAGGACGTTCCTTGGCAACTTGTTAACTAGTGTTTGATTAGCGAACGTTTCCTAATTGAACTAAAACTAAGGAGGAATTTGGTTGTGAGAAGCGTCTTCCACAACTTAAACTAATTTATTGAAATAAATAGGAGTATTAAAGAATTAATGATCAATTCTAAAACTGAAATAGATCCATGCTTCAACTAGAGTCCTTTTTCCATTGAATTACTCATCTTTTTAATTATTACTTTCTCTTACTACTTAGTTTTAATTTTAGTTTACTATCATCAACACAAAACCCCCTCTTTTTATTTTACTTTTGTTATTTATTTGCCGAAGTCAATTTTAGGAATATCCTTAGTGTCAAATCCCTGTGGTTCGACCCTATTACTACTATCTACAAGTTATTTGTTGATTGATTAATAGGTTTATTTTTTACAGTTTCGACAACCGTTATCACTTTACCTGAGTTAGTGTTTTAAAAATTGTAGTGTCAATTCCCTGTGGATTCGATCCTATTATCGCTATTTACAATTCTTAATTTTAATAATTAGCGCCATTGCTGGGGAACTGATTTAAACTAATGTATTTTCCTTTTATGACCAGGGCTGGACATAAAAAGGCTCTTTTTTATGATCCAGAAATTGAACGTACCACCAAGAGCTTAAGAAAACAAGCAACCATGAGAAACCAAGCCTCAAAACCATCTGCCATACAATCTGCTGCACAAATCACTGAGCAACGAGCTGTCCAACCTGTTGTACCTGTGACTGAACTAACAACAGAAGCTTAAATGCAAGCTGCTGCACCAGAAAATTGAGTACCTGTTGAACCACCTACCGTCTATACTGAGATGGAAGCTGAAAACGCAGCAATAAGAGCTCTAATGCAACAAGAAAGGACACTTTGCGAACTAGCCACACCCGTGGATGATCAAGCACCCTTATGCATCACCTATCCACCTTTAATAGCACCTTTCAAATTGATAACATATTTGATACATCTTCTTCCAAAATTTAGAGGTTTGGAAAATGAGGACCCATATAAGCACTTAAAAGAATTTTACATCGTATACTCAACCATGAGACCTTAAGGTATTTCTGAAGAATATGTTAAACTTAGAGCTTTTCCTTTCTCCCTTGATGATTATGTCAAGGATTGGTAGTTCTATTTACCACCCAGATCTATCACTTCATGGGTCGGTATGGTAAGAGCATTCTCGAGCAAATACTTTCCTACCTCAAAAGCCAATGGCATCCCGAGAGAAATAAGTGGTATTAAGCAAAGGGATTCTGAAGAATTATATGAATATTGGGAGAGATTCAAGCAATTATGCACAAGCTGCCCTCAACATGATATTTCAGACAAATCACTCATTGAATACTTCTACAGAGGTTTGTTACCTTCAGAAAGGAAATTTATTGATACAACGTGTGGAGAATCAATTGAAGACAAAACACCTCAAGGCATAAGAGACCTAATTTCTACAATGGTAGCAGCCTCAAAGCAATATGGAGATCAAAGACAACTACCAAGGAGAGTAAACGAGGTAAGTACTTCTTATTAGGAAATCCAGAGATTACTGTAACCCAAAACACGCAGTGAAAAATAAAAATCTCTAGTTCCCTACCAAGATCCAAGTGCTTCGTTTATTTTGAAAGGAAGGATAAGAGACTAACTTGTTAGACTCGACAAGAAGATACAGTTCCGGACTCATGGTGTTGCTTCTGAAACGAACACTCTTAATGGTATCCACACGAATATTTTCGTCTAGAGTGCTAGCTCTCTCAATGGATGAATAAGCTATGTGCTCCCCAATCTCCAACTCAGAAAAATAATCACTCCAAAAACCTTTTTCCCACGATTGAAAAACATGTCTTTTATTTGTTTTTCAGTCTTTTGTTTTCCCACACTTCTTTTCATAAAAGAGTTGTGATCATAACCAACTATCACAATCTTGTAGATACTCAAATATCTATGTGATAAGTCCTTTTTGAAAAAGAAAACGGAAAAATCCTTTATCTGTAACAATTACAGATAGATTGCAAATCTTTTAAATATTATTATCTTATAATAATAAATAATTAATATTAATAATAATAATATCTTTATTATTATTAATTATACTAATGGGCTTTTAGCCCATTAATATGACATAGCACATCAACGACGTTCTTTTATGTGTGATCCAATAGACTCACATTAATTGACAATAGGCCCAGTCTCACAAGGCCCATAAATCATAAACAGCCTCTAGCAAGACATTATGACTACTCAATTACTATGAGGATCGATAGTCCGATAAAACCTAACAAATAGAACATGTATTAATCTCTTTGTCACATGATATCTAGTTTGAAAATAAGTCATGGTCAATGTCAAACTTATAATGTTCAAACTTATGATTTCTCGATCTCTAAGTAGACTGATAAAACCAAATGATATTGATCATACTATCAATTCAATTGATCACACTATCAATTCATTTGAGCACAGCCATGCATCAGTCTCACTTATCGAGGGGCCCAGAAGATATCTCTCTCAAAGAGAGGGACAAATTCTATCTTAATTGTTCAATATCCTCTACATAATTTCTATCATGCTCAATCATAACCTTTATGATTATCCTATTAAAGACAATGTTTGGTTATGTCAAAACATAACAGTCCTTATATTGGAAACTATGACAATCTCAAGTCAAAGGATTAAAATATAACTATCTTGAGATTCACTTATGACAATAACCCATGTAGTGATTTCAATGTGGGTCCATCCAATACTTTGTTCTCTAGCAAGTATCTATGATTATTGAATTATATCAACATATATATAATCATCTCATGATTATCAATCAATAATCATACTAGCCATATTTTATTATTATCACCATAATAATAAGTAACCAAGGATGTTAATCATTATTATGTAACATGCAAACAAATAATAATGATAATAACCTCTTTTATTAATAACTAAAATGACATATAAAAAGGTCCAAGATAATGGCCTAGGGCAAATACTAACACTTCTTCCTTAGCTGCATAAATTTCTAATCTAACCTTTGCTATCTGTAGCCTTGTTATAGGATAGGCCCAGCAAGCTCAACAAAATCAGCAAGTAAGGCCATGTGGAATCTGTGCCAACGTTGGACATTCGACTAACGTATGTCCTTCCCTTTAAAAAGATGACCAGCAAGTTAATGCAATTGGAGGGTTTAATGGCCAACAAAGATATGATCCCTACTCTAACACCTACAGTCCAGGTTAGAGGGAGCACCCGACTTCAATCATACTAGGGCAAATCAATATCAAAATTATTAACAAAGAAATCCAGCCCAAGCAGCAGCTCAGAAATTCAATGTGCCCCTTGAAGAGATCATTAAAACTTTAGCAAACACGGTACAAAACCTTAAACAGTAAATCAGTCAAGTTGCCACCTCTGTGAGCAAGCTAGAATCGTAAGGGAAATTATCTTCCCAAACAATGATTAACCCAAAACAAAATACTAGTGTCATTACCTTGAGAAGTGGGAAGGAACTTCAAACTGACAGATCATGTAACAACCCGGAAACTGGACTGCTACCAGCGCTAGGATTCAGGTCGACTTAAGGTCACCGAAACCCGTAGCAAGCCTACTAAACATCCTGTGTATCTGATAAAATCCCATACATGATCATACATTTTCATAAAAATTTTAAGCTTTTCATATACCAAGCTTGACCTGTGCATGCATCATAAACAGTATACATAAAACCTCCATACTAGAGCCCTCATCAAATGCTCCAGTATGGTCAACATCACATACATCAAGCTTGGTTCAACATAACTCATCATAAAAACTTTTACATAATAATCATGTTCACCGGGATTTACAAAACATAAACTAGGGCTAAGTACAAATCTAATCCATTACATAGTACATGTCCACTACTATTCTATTATATTAAACTATACCAGCCATTAGCCAACTCTCCCAAGCTATCTTCGATCCTGCACACCTAGGGTTAGGGGAAAGGGATAAGCTACAAGAGCCTAGTGAGCAGAACATAAGAAAACAGTTCAATAGCCATATGCTCTCATGAAATGCATCATAACACAAACAATACATATCAAGGATGGACTTGTCACCAGTAACCCTCTACATATTCCAAATAATGCCCGGCCCTCGACGGAGCTTCTCAGGACTTACTCTTAAACATAACATAACATATCCAATTGTGCTAGGGGCGTAGAATGGGCAAGCCCTAGTCTTTCCCTTACATCGTGCCAGAGGCGTAGAATGGGCAAGCCCTAGTTTTTCCGTATCATATCATATCATAACATCTTGAGGGCTAGTGGGTCATCCAACATCCATCCACATCAACAGTAAATTTGCAATGCATCATATTCGTGAATTCTAATGCAAAACAACCTAATACATAACATGGCATTCGTGATGCATGAACATGCTTAAAATTTTAGTTACTTTAAAAAATATAGTTCAGTTCTACTCACCTCTAGCTGACGCTTGCCTAATAATGACGCAGCTAGATCACTGAAGGCCTCTACGGTCTCCCTGGTCCGATCCTACACAGGTGGACACAAATGAGGGACCAAACATACTCTAACAAGACTCTACACATCTCCCCAAAAACCCCTTAAAACATCATAAAATATGCATAAGAAACAAGCAAAGGAAGTTTGGGCAGGGGACTTTCGGCGGCAGGTTCGGCGGCCGAAAGTCCCTTCCAGAGCCGAAAGTCACTAACTTTCGGGGGCGGGTTCAAGGGCCGAAAGCCTTTCATAGAGCCGAAAGCCAGCAACCTTCAGGGGCAGGTTCGGTGGCCTAAACCCCCCCACAGATCCGAAAGTCCATTCTTTCGGGGCAGGTTAGGCAGCCAAAGACTGCCTCCATAGACAGGTTCGACGGTCGAACCTTGCTTTAGCGGCCGAACCTGGATTCTCCATAATGGCAGAACCCGATTTTGCCTCAAGATCACATCCACCCAACTCTCCAAAAATTCACATCCAACTTCTCTAAAACATGCATATACACTCATCAAGCATAGGGGACACCAAAACTAGCCTAATCCCCAACAAACAACAACAAAAACTCATCAAGAAAGCATTTATCATAAAAACTAACATAAACCCTTAAAACTTTAGATCTACCCATTTCATGCATTATAAGCCCTTAAACCTCTTAAAAACTTACTTAAAATATAATAAAAGCAAGGATCTACACTTACTTCTTGAAGATCAAAGGTAGATGTGACCCAAGCTTGGAGTTGAGGAGAAACAGTCTCCAAACTTTAAAATCTTGGATTTGAGCTTTAAAACTTCAAAATAAGAGAAAATACTCATGAATATTTGAAGGATTTGAAGGAAAAATATAAAACCATCAAAGGGAGGGCAAGAACTCACCTTTGCCATAAAATGGAGAGAGAAAACTCTCCCATTTTCAGACTGGAGGCCTCTTATAGGTGGCTGGCCAGACTACCTTCGGGAGCCGAAAGGAGAGCTCCCGCGGTAGCCGAAAGGAGAGCTCCCGCGGTAGCACCATGTTCGGCGGCCAAACATAAGCTTGTCCCTCAAAAATATTTTTCTTTTCTTTTAAAACTTTAACTCAAAACCAACCAATAAAACCATGAAAAAACATTTTGTAAAAACATATTTTACCCTTCTAAGAGGTTCCAGTATCTGAGATTTCGGATTCCAATAGGGATTCCATCAGAAAGTTGGAATTCCGACACCGGAGTCTAGCCGGGTATTACAGATCAGAGCATCGATTTGCCCAAATGCATGAACAGACTACTGAAAAGGAGCTGCCGATTTGTGACCCAGGGCAACGATTTGCCCAAATCGACAGACAGGCAGATTTGCCCAGCAGAGTCAATTTGCCCAAATTGATAGTCTAGGCAAAAACCAGACCAAAGGAGAAGAAAACAGAAAAGCAACCAGAAAAGTTCAAAATTCCACCACCCTTTCCAGAAAGGTTAGCAAGATCCGGAAAAAAAAAGAAGAAAAAGAAATACTTGAAACTTTTCAAAAAGTGAAAATCAATATACCTTTGCTAGATGCTGTCAAATAAATATCCCGATATGCAAAATTCTTAAAGGAGCTATGCACCAACCATAGGAAGCTTGCTGAATATAAGAAGGGAAGCACAGGGGAATGTGTTTTAGCTGTCATTTAAAGAAAGCTTCCAGGAAATTGTAAAGACAGAGGAATGTTCGTTGTTTCATGCAAAATAGGTAACCTGGGTATAAAGAAAGCTATGTGTGACCTTGGGGCATCAATCAATGTTATGCCTCTTTCCATCTATGATTCATTAAATGTAGGCACACTTAAGAGCACCAGCATTGTTATTCAGCTGGCTGATAGGTCTATTGTCTATCCTAAGAGTGTCTTAGAAGATGTTTTAGTATAGCTGGACCAGCTAGTCTTTCTGCAAACTTTTATGTAATCGACATGGAGGAGGACAAGGGCAATACCACATCGAACATTCTACTCGGAAGACCCTTTCTGAGCATAGCCAGAACAAGGATAGATGTGCATGATAGCACATTGACTATGAAATTTGAAAGGGAAGTAATCAAGTTTAATATTTATGATGCAATGAAATTCCCTAATGATGTATCTCCTATATATGGTTTAGATGTTATTGATTGCTTAATTCAAGAAATTTTTAAAATAAATCAATATGATATGCTAAATGCTTATTTATGTAGGGACACTAGCCAAGAGGATGTGGAGGATAGGAAAAACTTGAATGAAAGAGAAACGGAAGAGACAACATACTGCGCAGACTTGTCCAGAGACGATTTACCCAAATCGCCAGTGCGAGCAGATTTCGATTTGCCCAAATCGACGCATCAGACAAAAATTGATATGGCCAAATCGTTGGACAAACAACAACCTTCAGTACAAGCAGCCTCAACACCAGAACTGAAACCTCTATCCAGACACCTGAAATACGTATACTTGGGGGTAGAAAAGACACTACCATTCATAGTGTCAAATCAACTAAGTCACCATGAAGAAGAAAGCCTCATACAAGTATTTAAAAAGCACAAGAAAGCTATAGGTTGGACCATAGAGGATATAAAAGGCATCTCACCATCAACATATATGCACATAATACTTATGGAAGAAAATTGCAAACTTGTCCATGATGCTCAAAAGAGGCTAAACCCTCCTATGATGGAGGTTGTGAAGAAAGAAATAGTCAAACTTTTAGACGCCGGAATCACCTACCCAATCTCTGACAGCCAATAGGTAAGTCCTGTCCATGTAGTTCCAAAGAAGACTAGAATGACCATTGTTCAAAATTCTGATGGCGAGCTTGTATCCACTTGTGTGCAAAATGGGTGGAGAGTATGCATGAATTACAGGAAGCTTAATGCAGCAACAAGAAAAGATCACTTTTCTTTGCCATTCATTGACCAGATGCTTAAAAGACTTGTGGGCAAATCACATTACTATTGCCTGGATGGGTATTTGGGATTTTACCAAATTTTCATGGCCCTAGAAGACCAAGAAAAGACAACATTCATTTGCCCTTTTGGTACTTTTACATTTAGAATAATACCATTCGGCCTATGCAATGCACCAACCACCTTCCAACGCTGCATGATGAGCATATTTTCTGACTATGTGGAGAAAATCATTAAAGTCTTTATGGATGACTTTATGGTATATGGTAACTCTTTTGACGAATGCCTTGCTAATTTGGAAAAAATCCTTAAATGGCGCTTAGATTCAAATTTGGTTTTAAACTATGAAAAGTGCCACATCATGGTTAACCATGGTTTGATTTTAGGCCATGTTGTTTCAGCTAAAGGGATAGACGTGGATAAAGCCAAAGTAGATGCAATAAAGAATCTTTCCTACCCCATAAACATAAGGGAGATCCACTATTTTCTTGGCCACGCTGGATTTTATCGAAGGTTCATCAGGGATTTCTCCAAGATTACACAGCCATTATGTAAGTTACTCCTGCAGGAAGTAACGTTTGACTTTGATGCAAATTGTAAGGCAGCCTTTGATTTGATCAAAGAAATGCTAGTGACAGCCCCCATCATCCAAGCACCTAATTGGGATTTGCCCTTTGAAATAATATATGATGCCAACAACTATGCTGTGGGGGCAGTATTGGGGCAGCGGGTTAATAATATTCCTTATGTTATCCACTATGTTTCCCATACCTTAGATGTTGCATAATACAATTATTCAACAACAGAAAAAGAACTACTAGCTATGGAGTTTGCACTGGAGAAGTTTCGCTCATACCTTCTTAGCACAAAGGTAATCATCTATTCGAATCATGCAGCATTGAGGTATTTGATCAAGAAAAATGAGGTCAAACCAAGACTCATCTGCTGGATATTACTCTTACAAGATTTTGATCTTGAGATTCGAAACAAGAAGGGAAAGAAAACCTTGTGGCTGATCACCTAAGCCGTCTTCCTACAGATCCGGAGCCATGTCCAATTAATGAAGCCTTTCTCAGAGAACAACTTTTTGCTATAGAATCTATCTCCCCATGGTATGCTGACATAGTCAATTACCTAGTTACTAGCGATTTGCCCTAGGATTTGACCAAACGTGCGAATGAAAAGGTTAAGAGCAATGCCAAGTACTATACTTGGGATGAGCTTTACCTATGGAAATACTGTTATGACCAAGTAATCAGGAGACGCATCCCAGATCAAGAAATAGCTTCAGTCTTGGCCTTCTGCCATTTACATGGCTGCGGGGGACACTTTGGTCCATGCAAGACAGCCTAAAAAATCTTGGAGTGTGGTTTATTTTGGCCTAACATCTTTCGTGATGCTTATTTGTTTTGTAGGTCATGTACCAGGTGCCAACAATAAGGAAATTTAAGCAATAGGAACCAAATGCCACAAACACTTATCATGGTCTGCGAAATATTTGACATATGAGGGATAGACTTCATGGGACCATTCCCACCATCCTTTGGGTACACTTTTATAATTCATGTCGTAGATTATGTGTCCAAATGGATAGAGGCAAAGGCAACTAGAGCAAACAATGGTAAGGTAGTGGTAGAATTTGTAAAGACTCACATCTTTTTAAGTTTTGGCCTGCCTAAGGTCATTATCAATGATAGAGGAATACATTTCTGCAACAAAGTGGTGGACACCCTTCTCAAGAAATACCATGTCACTCACAAGACATCCACTGCATATCATCCTCAAACCAATGAGCAAGCCGAGGTGTCAAACAGAGAAATCAAGACTATCTAAGAGAAAACGGTTTGCCCAAATCGCAAAGACTGGAGTGTGCGCCTCAACGATGACCTGTGAGCATACCGAACAGTATACAAGACACCTATAGGAATGTCACCATATTGATTAATTTATAGAAAAGCCTGTCACCTACCTGTTGAGCTAGAACACAGAGCCTATTAGGCTGTTAAGAACTGCAACCTTAATATTGATGAGGTCGGTTCACATAGGAAGTTACAACTTCAAGAATTCAAAGAGTTAAGACGCGATGCATATGAAACTTCCTGGGATTACAAGTCCAGAACTAAAGCTTTTCATGAAAATCAGATTTCTAGAAAATAATTTAAGGTTGGTGATAAGGTTTTACTTTTTGACTCTCATATGAAATTATTTCCAGGAAAGCTACGGTCTCATTGGATTGGACCCTTTATGGTGGAACACATTTTTTCCCATGGAGCCATGGACATTCACAGTTTAGAAACACGGAAGGCCTTTAACGTCAACGGGCATCGTCTGAAGCTATATTATGAAGGATTTGTTATGCAAGTAGTGAAAGAAATTCCATTGGATCATCCTTTGTCATCGCTCTAATCAAATCGGGAAAGTCCAGCCCGCGACTCTAAACTAGGGCGCTACTGGGAGGCAACCTAGCAGAATCGATTTGCCTAAATTACCGGGCAAATCAACTGACTACACTACAGAATAGGTGATTTGGCCAAATCGATGGGCAAATCACACAGAACTGAACTACAACAGAAGTAATTCAACTAAGGTACATCGAGAGACTGCACCGAAGAAGTGATGTAACCATGGTGATTTGCCCAAATCACTAGGCAAACCACACAGCCTGATGACAGATATATTGCATTTATTACTCAGGCAAATCACTTTCTCCAAATCTCTTTAAATTATTTCTTTTATTTTCTTTTACTTACACAACTGCGCCTTTTCCTTCTTCCTTAAGTTTTCCTCTCAGGACTAACACAGACGAGCATGGCGTGCACGAAGATGGTGGCTACCTCCGGTCCAGGCCAATGGTGCCAACTAGGCCTTCCTAAACTAGTACGCATGCCCATGGACAGTGACGAGGAGCCAATCGTCAACCCACCACCCATTGCAGAGATCACTGCCGAGATTGGGTCAACGGCTGAAGCATCTCTACACACTTCATTGCCGCCGGTGACCAACACATATCAGCGCTGGCCACAAGCACCATCTATGGCACCACACTCTACACCTCAGGCCAATGACACAGTAACCCTCCAGACCATGCTATTGTTGGGAAATCTAGAGATTATTGCAACCCAAAGGTGCAGCGAAAAAATAAAATTTCTTTGATTTTCTTTTCCCAGAATCCGAGTGCTTCGTTTAATTCACAAGAAGGATATGAGACTAACCTGTTAATCTCGTCCAAAAGATACAATGCCGGACTGATGGTGGTGCTTTTTCAAATGAACACCCTTTATGGTATCCACACGAACGTCTTCTATCCTTCTAGAGTGCTAGCTCTCTCAAAGATGGATAGATTATGTGCTCCACAATTTGCAATAGTTAGACTGAATTTTTCTCAAAAATTAACATCATCCTTATCCTTCCACAATTCATAGAAGGAGTATTTATATGTTTCAGTCTTTTGTTTTTCCCACAACTCTTTTTCCTAAAAGGAGTTGTGTTCATAACCCACTATCACAATCTCACAGATACTCAAATATCTTATGTGATAGAGTCCTTTATCTGTAACAGTTACAAATAGACTGCAGATCTTTTAAATATTATTATCTCATAATAATAAATGATTAATAATAATAACACTTTATTATTATTAATTATATTAATGATTAATATTAATAATAATAACACTTTATTATTATTAATTATATTAATGGGCTTTGGGCTTTTAGCCCATTAATATGACATAGCACATCAACAACATTCTTTTGTGTGTGACCCAATAGGCTCACATTAATTGGCAATAGGCCCAATTCCACAAGGCCCATAAGTCATAAGTGGCCTCTAGCAAGACATTATGACTACCCAACTAATATGAGGATCAATAGTCCGATAAAGCCTAATAAATAGAACATGTATTAATCCCTTTGTCACACGATATCTAGTTTGAATATAAGTTATGGCCAATGTCAAACTTATAATGTTCAAACTTATGATTTCTCGATCTCTAAGTAGACTGATAAAAATCAAATGATACTGATCACACTATCAATTCATTTGAGCACGGCCATGCATTTCTCAGTCTCACTTATCGAGGGGCCCATAAGATATCTCTCTCGGAGAGAGGGACAAATCCTATCTTGATTGTTCATTATCCTCTACATAATTTCTATTATGCTCAATCATAACCTTTATGATTGTCCGATTAAAGACAATGTTTGGTTATGTCAAAACATAACAGTCCTTATGTTGGAAACTATGACAATCTCAAGTCAAAGGATTGAGACATAACTACTTTGAGATTCACTTATGACAATGACCCATGTAGTGATCTCAATGCGGGTCCATCCAATACTTTGTTCTCTAACAAGTATCTATGATTATTGAATTATATCAACATATACATAATCATCTCATGATTATCAATCAATAATCATACTAGTTATATTTCATTATTATCAACATAATAATAAGTAACCAGGGATGATAATCATTATTATGTAACATGCAAACAAATAATAATGATAAAAACCTCTTTTATTAATAACCAAAACGACATACAAAAAGGTCCAAGATAATGGCCTAGGGCATATACACTAACAGCCATCGCCATCACTGCCTTCCTCAGACAAATGCGGACCGAAGTGCCCATCACCTATGCCTTCATCCAAGTACCCCAGCACTAGGCGCCGCATTAAGCCCTCCCTCAGTAGACCAGCCACAACTTCTAAAGAAAACGGCACCCTCAGCTCCCACCGTGATTTGCCCAAATCCCCAGCCATGGATCATGCTTCGAAAGGACTGCTGTTCAACAAACAAGCTGAGCATGACAAATACACCACCATCTCATCGCTCCCGTACATACTAGGTAAGTACCCACATCTTGAGACACTTGATGCACTTGGTATTCGAGAGGAAGTAGAACTCTTGATTAACGGCATTGGTTGGGCACCGTTTCTTCATTTACACATGTCTGCCTTCACAAAGCTCATTCATGAGTTCTTCTGCACTTTCTTCTTTGACAAAACAGTTATGCTCACTACTCACACACCATACATAGTCAGTTTTAGGCTAATAGCACACCGTTTTCGCATGTCCATGGCTGAGTTTACTGCTGCACTGGGATTTGACTCCCAAAATGCCCTATGTGACGTCCCTGATGATTTCAATACTACTGTTGCATATTCTGAGCTTTGTGTAAATCCTCTTGATTCATACTGCCGGATAAATCCAAAGATTTGTATTTACAAAATTCTTGTTTGAAATACTTACATAGGTTCTTCGCCTACACATTTTTTGGACACAAGGATGTGTCAAATATTTTGATCAAAACAGAACTCTATTTTCATTGGAGCATGGTGAATAACAAGAAACTTGATTTTGGATTCTAGTTTTCCACATAGATTACTGGCATTCTATCCTACCACCGTCTATTGATTCTTGGCCATATCATTATTGTACTTGTTGTTAATCTGAATGTTTTTAACCATGAACAGATTGACCTTCACTAGGCTAGTGATCCAACCCCACTGGATTTACATGTTTTAGATGACATGGAGTTGCTTCACAAGGTTAGGGGTATTTTCTCTCTTCAACCTACAAAACCAGTATTACCACACCATGAGCGTGTGTTCAGAAAGAATGCAGCACATCAGCTAGAAGTTTCTGAAGCAACAGCCTCACCTACAGCAGACATAATAATACAACCAGATGAGGCACTACCAAGCCCCTCCACAAATGCGAGACTGGACAAAATTGAGACTAGAATTCAACATGTGGAGGACTTGCTACAACTGCTGGTTGACCACCTTCTGCCGAGAGGCCAACAACACCCTTGATTTGGCCAGTGATTTGGCCAAATCAACACCCCAGAGAGTCCTTTACTCTTAACTTAAACAATTTTGCATTGAGGTCAATGCCTAGGATAGGTGTGGGGGTGCATTTTTCTGATCACTTTATTGTTCATATAGTTTTAAATTTTTCTTCATAATTATATCTATTTCTTTTTACACATATTTGCTTTTTATTTCTTTTTACATATACACATCTTTTATTTTCCACCCACACATGTTTTCCTTCATAATTACCTTATTTCAGATATTCACCAATTTTTTTTATGTTCTTGCTTTACTCAACATGATAGCTAGATTAAATAAGCCTCATTTCTCATGACCCCATTGATTTACCAACTCTTTAAACCTAAATTGAATCACTTGCAGTGAGTTGCTTTCATTTTGGGAGTTTCTTTTTGAATTTAATCTTTAAGTTCGTCGTGGCAAAGAGAGAATAATAAACATGAAAATGTGTGTAATAAAAAATGACTCATGCAGCAATTGGTATTTTGATTTGCCCAAATCATTGTGAAAAAGTAAAGAAAAATAAAAAGCAAAAAGCACAAATCAAAAACCCGTTCCAATGGTAAAAGACTATGAATAGAGCTAGTAGCCACTTGAACAAGTAACCAACTAAGTAACCGGGGGTGGGTATCACAAATATGCACCTTCACATAAAAAGATTGATGACTTTTTCAAGTAAGAATAAAAGTGCATAAAGCTAAAAAAAATGCTTAATAGAAGGGCAGATCACTCCCAAAGTTGCATAATCAAACTAAACATGAATTTGTGCATGAATAAATAAACTTTCTATCCCTTGAGGAAGGCAACTCTCAATCACAGTGGGTGAAAGGAAATAAGGAAAGGAGGAGTAATCTTAGTGCATGTATATTACACTGCAATGCTTCAAATTAGGAGTCTAGGGTAGTAAATTAAGTGGAAAATAGGATCAAGAAAAAAAAAAGGGAGCTTGATTGACTAAGTTGTTTATTGCTTGACGACAAGCAAGAAGTTAAGTGTGGGAGTATTTGATCAAGCATAAATTAGGTACATTTTTTCTATTATTATTGATGCTACATTATATATTTTCTAGCTTATTTTGTGCTTTTGATCACATTTTGCAGAAAATGATGAAGATGAAGTTTTGGTGAAAAATGGCCTAAAAAGCATAAAGATTGATTTGGCCAGAGCAATTTGGGCAAGTCACCCACAGAATGACTAAGAAGGCTGCACAAAGTAAATAGAAGCATGAAGCCGACTCCAAGTTTTGATGTGCCAAGAATCGATTTGCCCAAATCACCGGACAAATCAATTGATGCCCAGTGCAGTATACAGACTTGCAACAGGTGACTTGCCTAAAGACGATTTGCCCAAATCACCGAGCAAATCGATGGACGTGGACAGAAAACGAGCAGAAGAGCAGGAAACTCAAAATTCAAATATCAGAAGTCCAAATCCAGCTCAAATACACCAAGGACACATATGAAACTCATCAAACTTTCAGCAAAAAGAATTCCTTCACTCAAGAAAGTCCATTCATGAAAAAATGCATTCAATGGAGGAGTCATAAATCAAATCAAAATAGAATTACCATTCCAAAAGAGGATCTACTAGGGTTCTAAATACCTATAAAAGTATGAGGATAGCGGCATCAAAGGCATCCTTCACTAGCACCAAATCTGCCACCTTTCTTTTCTTTTCTTCTTCTCTTTGTATTTTCTTTGCAAGCCATGAGTAGCTAAATACACTATTTCTAGTTGAAGTTAGGAAGAAGTTTCAATTTCTATATGAATTGGGAGATCTAAACTCCATTGTTAATATTTTATTTTTCAATATTTATGCAAATTCTATTCTTCATATTATTATTACTTTGTTATTTGGATCAATAAGGCCCGTTGTTGTTGGTTTCAAAGTAGTATAATGTTAGTTTGAATATTTGAAGTACGTAATTGCTTAGGTTGTTCAAACACAAAACAAAATTAGTATAACAACTCAAAAGTTACATGATCTAACTCACCACACGGTTAGTTAGTTAGAATTAGGTCTCTGTATTACTTAAAGCAGTTGACAATTGAAAAGTAAAAAAAACTCCAAGGACATTCTTTGGGCGTCTTGTTAGCTAGTGAATGATTAGCAAACGTTTTCTAATTGATTTAAACCTAAGGAGAGATTTGGTTGTATGGAACGTCTTCCACGACCAAAACTAATTTATTAAAACGAATACAAGAATTCAAGTATCGATGATCAATTCTCAAACTGAAATGGATCCTATACTTTAACTAGAGCTTTTTCTCATTGATTTATTCTTCTTTTAGTTATTGCTTTCTTATATTGCTTTAGTTTTAATTTCAGTTCATCATCAAAATCCCCTCTTACTTTACTTTTATTGTTGATTTGCCCAAGTCAGTGTTTGAAAAATTGTAGTGTCAATTCCCTATGGATTCGATCATATTACCATTATTTACAATTCTTAATTGTTGATATTTTAATAGGTGAATATTTGGTGGTTTTGATACCCATCAGTACTCTCAACTTCATTGACTTGAGCCTTTAACCTTGAACATTATTTGATTATGTTAGGAAACCCAGAGATTACTGCAACTCAAAACATGCAGCAAAAAATAAAAATTTCTAGTTCCCTTCCAGGATCCAAGTGTTTCGTTTATTTTGAAAGGAAGGATAAGAGACTAACCTGTTAGACTCGACGAGAAGATAAAGTTCTGGACTAATAGTGCTGCTTCTGAAACGAATACCCTCAATGGTATCCATACGAACATTTCCGTCTAGAGTGCTAGCTCTCTCAACGGATGGATAAGCTATATACTCCTCAATCTGCAACTAAAAAAAATGATCACCCCAAAAAACCTTTTTTTCCATGATTGGAAAGCAGGTCTTTTATTCATTTTTCAGTCTTTTATTTTCCCACACTTTTTTTTGTAAAAGAGTTGTGTTCATAACCAACTATTACAATCTCGTGGATACTCAAATATCTATGTGATAAGTCCTTTTTGAAAAGAAAAATGAAATTTTTTTTTATCTGTAACAATTACAGATAGACTGCAGAACTTTATCTTTTAAATATTATTATCTTATAATAATAAATAATTAATATTAATAATAATAATATTTTTATTATTATTAATTATACTAATGGGTTTTTAGCCCATTAATATGACATAGCACATCAACAATGTTCTTTTGTGTGTGACCGAATAGACTCACATTAATTGATAATAGGCCAAAAATCACAAGGCCCATAAATCATAAGCGGTCTCTAGCAAGACATTATGACTACCCAATTAATATGAGGATCGATAGTCTGATAAAGCCTAAAAAATAGAATATGTATTAATCTCTTTGTCACACGATATCTGGTTTGAAAATAATTCATGGTCAATGTCAAACTTATAATGTTCAAACTTATTATTTTTTTATCTCTAAGTGGACTGATAAAACCAATGATATTGATCATACTATCAATTCATTTGAGCACAACCATGCATCAGTCTCACTTATCGAGGGGTCCAGAAGATATCTCTCTCAAAGAGAGGGACAAATTCTATCTTGATTGTTCAATATCCTCTACATAATTTCTATCATGCTCAATCATAACCTTTATAATTATCCTATTAAAGACAATGTTTGGTTATGTCAAAATATAACAGTCCTTATGTTGAAAACTATGACAATCTCAAGTCAAAGGATTAAAACATAACTATCTTGAGATTCAATTATGACAATAAACCATGTAGTGATCTCAATATGGGTTCATACAATACTTTGTTCTCTAAAAAGTATCTATAATTATTGAATTATATCAACATATACATAATCATCTCATGATTATCAATCAATAATCATACTAGTGATATTTTGTTATTATCACCATAATAATAAGTAATCAGGGAAGTTAATCATTATTATGTAACATGCAAACAAATAATAATGATAATAAAAGCTCTTTTATTAATAACCAAAATGACATACAAAAAGGTCCAAGATAATGGACTAGAGCAAATACACTAATAGATTAGGAGCCTCTTGTCCATCTCGTTTGCACCGAACTCCCACTTTAAGGCTTTGTGTTGTTCCTTGGCCATATAGGTGGAAAGGGCACCCTCCAATGTAGAGTGTATAGCATTATCCAAAAGCTCGTCCGTCTCGACTTCATTCAGGTAGTAGTGATCTTCAGGCCTCAGGGTACTTTTGATTAGCAGGAGGCCTAGAGTATGATCGTCAAAAAGTTAGGGTGCCTGGTTTAGTGCTAAGGCCAGGCGCTGGATGCTCGGAGGCCCATAAGATTTTATCCCCATGCTTGTTGAGGGGGAAGGGACATCAGCAGAAAGCTCAGAAGCTAGAGTAGAAGTGTAATACCCGGCTAGACTTCGGTATCGGAATTCCTACCGTCCGGTGGAATCCCGGATGTCGGAGACCTCTAGAAGGGTAAAATCATGTTTTTGTAAAATGTTTTCATGTTTTTAATGGTTTTAAGCATGGAAGAAAATGAGTTCTTGCATGAAAATAGCATTTGAGGAAAACCCAGGTTCGGCCGCCGAAAGTCAAGTTCGGCCGCCGAACATGCATGCGTTTTGGAGGCACGTTAGGCCCCCGAAAGCATGAGTGAGGGAAGTCCAGGTTCGGCCGCCGAACCTCATGTTCGGCCGCCGAACATGGCATGCATGCGGAGGCACATTCGGCCCCCGAACGTGGTCTGGCCAGCCACTATAAAAGGGTCCCTTAGCCGAAAACGGGCGAGCTTTTTCCCATTTTTGGCCAAGGTGAGCTCTCCGCCGTCTCTCACCCATTTTTGATGTTCTTCCTCTGAATCTTTCGAGATTTTCACTTGTTTTCACTTGGTTTTGAAGATTTAAGCTTTTGAAACAAGTTTTGGAGCTTTGGGAACTCAGGAGCTCATTTTCGTGGATCTCCAAGTTTAGGTCGTCTCCCTCTCGATTTTCAAGAGGTAAGAGCCGATCTTAAGCTCCTTATGTGTTTTAAATAAGTTTTATGCAAGATCTAAGGGTAGAAATGCATGTTAGGGTATATGTTGAGTTATGGGTATATATTGATGTTTTGAACAATGTGTGTTGTTTGAGTATGTTTGAAGTGTTGTAGTTGGGGTATTTGATGTTTTGAGGCCCCTAGGAACTTGTATGCATGTGATGGTTGAGATATATGCTTGATTTGAGGTTTTGGGAGGCAAGGGGTTCATGTGAACCAAGTTTCTGCCCGTTTGGCAGAAACCAGGTTCGGCAGCCGAAGGAAGTTTCGGCCGCCGAACCCCTCTTGTGGAGGCAGCATTCGGCTGCCGAAGGTGCCCCCGAAAAGAGACTTTCGTCTCTGTCTGGGACTTTCGGCCGCCGAAGGTGCCGCCGAACCTGCCTGAGTTTCGTCTCTGTCCAGGACTTTCGGCCGCCGAAGGTGCCGCCGAAAGTGCCCTGTTCAGCCACTTCATGCATATCTCTATGTGATATTTTCAGAATGTTTTAGGGGGTTTTTGAGGAATATATTAGAGTTGTATTTACGTCTGTTTGGTCCCTCATTTGAGTCCACCCGTGTAGGTTCGGACCCGAGGAACCGAGGACCCCAGCAGTGAGTTCAGCTGCTTCGGTGTTGTCAGAGTCAGCCAGATGTGAGTGGAACTAAACTCAATCTTTTAAATTAAATGTTTTATCATGTTTCATGCATCATGATTATGTAACAGGATGATTGCATTAGTTTCACGAATATGCCGCATTGCATCATGTGTTGTTGATGTGGGTGAATGTTGGATGACCCAATTAGTCCATGACAGGAAGACCAGGACCCCATTCTACGGCCTGGCACGGAAATGAAAGACCAGGACCCCATTCTACGGCCTGGCACGATTGTGGACTCGAAGACCAGGAGCCCAGAGGAGGCCCTGGGATAATGGTAAGTAATGTATGTATGACAGGAAGACCAGGACCCCATGCTACGGCCTGGCACTATGTTAGCTTGGACTAATTGGTGACAAGTTCACCCAACCCTTATGTGAATTGTTTGTGTTATGATGCATTTCATAGAGCATAGTGTTAATGTGTTTTAATAGCTCTACTCACTGGGCTTTTAGCTCATCCCTCTCCCTTTACCCCCAGGCTTGCAGGTACAGTATAGAGCGGGAGTCCGGATAGAGTAAAGAAGTCATGCTTATGTAATAGCTAGCAATGGACATGATCAAATTGTAATGTAAAAGTACAGTATAGTTATATAATGAGGTTTATGGTTGTTAGTGTGTGCTTGACCATAGAATGTTGTACCCCTTTTTATACATGATCTTAGAGATTTTGATGATGTTTATGTAAACCAGCTCAACACAGATTATGTTACCCCTTTGAGGGCACAGATGAGATCCCACAGAGGGATCGATGTTATGATTAATGTTATGCACAGGTTGAGTTTGGTTGATGTTCATGTAAGGAAAAGTTTTAATTTTTATGTATGTTGTGGATCATGTATGGGATTATACAGGTTTACAGGTTTTATGTCAGGCTTGCTACGGGTCCCGGCGGCCTTAAGTCGACCCGGATCCTAGCGCCGGTAGCGGTCCGGATTTCCGGGGCGTTACAGAGTGGTATCAGAGCCCTAGGTTCATATGGTCGGACCTAGAGTGTCGGGCTCATAGATGTTATAGAAGGTCAAGCACAATAGGAAAAGATCATGTCCACTAGGATAGGATGTGGAGTCCTGTCTTGCATGATGATGTGAAATGCCATGATAATATGCATGTGCATTAATGATATGCTATGATATGTGATGTATGTGATGAGGGTTCATGTGTGCCCACATGAACCATATGATGCTAACGTTGCTTGTGATGCGTACTGTTTTTCAGAAAACAGGATGAGAGGAACTCGTCGATCAGCAAGATTGACTGGAGTGCCACCTGAGGATGAGGGCATGAGCGCCCGTCCTCCTACATTGCCTAGGGCAATGTCAAGCAGGTCCAACAGGGACAGAGCAGTAAGAGACTCTAGAAGGTCTTTGGATCTGGGTAGAAGCAAGGTCAAGATGACAGACTATATGAAGCTGGGTGCTCCCCAGTTTGAGACCGGTGATGATCCGTTCGTGTACTTGGAGCGGGTCAAGGCAATTACAGATGAGATAGGGGCGAATGACAGTAGAGCCATTCAGATGGCCGGGTTCACGCTTAAGTGCAAAAAGGCACGGGAGTGGTTCAAAAATTATGTGAACCCGAGAGTGGACAACATGACTTGGGAAGAGTTTGCAAACGAGTTTGCAGGATGGGCTTTCCCTGATAGTTCAAGGGAATTGAAGATGATAGAATTCGAGCAGTTGAGGCAAACTGATGACATGAGTGTAGACGAATATACCGACAAGTTTATGGAGTTGCTGCCATTTGCAGGGCAAGACCTTAATACAGACCAGAAGAAGTCGAGGAGGTATATCATGAAGCTCCATCCCAGGTATTCCTCCTTGGTACAGTCAGCAGATAGAGAGAGTTTTCACGCCATAGTAGACATGGCTAGGAGAATGGAGGCTAGTGCCATCATTCAGGGGACAGTTAAGCAGACAGTGGCACAAGCTTCTGGTTCTAAAACTCCGGGTGGGGGAAGGTTAGATCCCTCTACCTTGAGTGCAGCAACTTCAGGCAGTAAGAGATGGGGTAAACCCAAGGGTAAGAAGAACAAGTTCTGGAGTAAAGTCAAGTCCAGTCTGGGATTTGGGAGTGGCTCAAGCTCTGGTGCGGATAATGCAGTTTGTGCGAGGTGTGGTAAGCCACACAAGGGAGTATGTCGGTTTGGGACGAACGCCTGTTTCAGATGTGGTCAGGAGGGGCATATGGCTCGAGATTGTCCAAGAGCAGTCCCGATGGCTCAGTCCCAACAGACAGCTTCAGGCAGTGTAGCGCAGCCAGCAGCTCCAGCTATGACTCAGGCCAGTGGCAGAGGCAGAGGGAGAGGAGCAGCCTCTTCCTCAGCGGGTTTCAGAGGTGAAGGTCCATCAGCCCCAGCACGGATCTTCACAATGACACAGCAGGAGGCAGACGCATCCAACACCGTGGTGGCAGGTAATCTCGTCATTGGATGTTCGGATGTGTATGCATTGATGGACCCTGGTGCATCTCATTCTTTTATAGCTCCGAGAGCCGTGGGGAGGTTAGGTCTAATGACTTCTGGGTTAGAGTGTCCTCTCTGGGTCAGCGGACCCAAGTGTGATCCATCTGTGGCAGAGTCAGTCTGCCAGTGTAGTCCTGTGTTTGTTGAGGGAAGATGCTTGTCCGCCGACCTAGTGGTTCTAGATTTGACAGATTTTGACGTCATTCTAGGGATGGACTGGTTATCTACCCATGGTGCTACCTTGGACTGCAGGGACAAGGTAGTCAGGTTCAGAGGTCAGGATGGATCAGAGGTTGTCTTCAGAGGAGACATGAGGGGTACACCTAGAGGTATGATCTCAGCTCTTCAGGCTCGTAGGTTGCTTAGGAGGGGATGTCAGGGGTATTTGGCTCATGTGAGAGAGCTAAATAGTCAGGTTAGAGAGCCCGCCTCGGTGCCAGTGGTTAGAGAGTTCTTAGATGTGTTCCCAGACGAACTGCCAGGTTTACCACCTGCTAGGGAGATAGAGTTCGAGATTGAACTGATGCCTGGAACCCGACCGATCTCTATCCCTCCCTACAGGATGGCGCCAGCAGAATTGAAGGAGTTGAAGGAGCAGTTACAGGAGCTGGTAGACAAGGGCTTCATCCGACCAAGTACCTCACCCTGGGGTGCTCCAGTTTTGTTTGTGAGAAAGAAGGATGGATCCCTTAGACTTTGTATCGACTACAGACAGTTGAACAAAGTCACTACCAAGAACAAGTACCCTTTGCCAAGGATCGACGATCTATTCGACCAGCTAGCAGGAGCGGGTTGTTTCTCCAAAATAGATCTGAGATCTGGGTACCATCAGTTGAGGATCAGGGAAGAGGACGTACCAAAGACAGCTTTCAGGACCAGATATGGGCATTTTGAGTTCCTTGTGATGCCGTTCGGGTTAACTAACGCCCCTGCAGCATTCATGGATCTCATGAACAGAGTGTTTAGCCAGTACCTGGATCACTTTGTTATTGTCTTCATAGATGATATCTTAGTGTATTCCAGGAATGCAGAGGAGCATGCCCATCATCTGAGGTTGGTTCTACAGACCTTGAGGGAACATGGCTTGTATGCCAAGTTCTCCAAGTGTGAGTTCTGGCTAAGGAGCATTTCGTTCTTGGGGCATGTAGTGTCAGAGAATGGTATAGAGGTAGACCCCAAGAAGACAGAGACTGTGGCTAACTGGCCTCGACCCACTTCAGTGACAGAGATCAGGAGTTTTTTGGGTTTGGCAGGTTACTACAGGAGGTTCGTTCAGGACTTCTCAAGGATAGCAGCTCCTCTAACCAGACTAACCAGGAAGAACCAGAAATTTCTGTGGACCGACCAGTGCGAGGAGAGTTTTGAAGAGCTCAAGAAGAGATTGACTTCAGCACCAGTTTTAGCTCTGCCATCTAGTGGAGAGGACTTTACAGTCTTTTGCGATGCGTCCCGTGTGGGACTGGGTTGTGTGCTTATGCAGAATGAGAGGGTGATTGCTTATGCTTCTAGGCAGCTAAAGAAGCATGAGTTGAATTACCCCACGCATGACCTTGAGATGGCAGCAGTAATCTTTGCACTCAAGATGTGGAGGCATTACCTCTATGGGGTAAAATGTGAGATCTTCACCGATCATAAAAGCCTGCAGTACATCCTGAGTCAAAGAGATTTGAACTTGAGACAGAGGAGATGGGTAGAGTTGCTGAGTGACTATGATTGCAAGATTCAGTATCATCCGGGTAAGGCGAATGTCGTGGCAGACGCCCTAAGCCGGAAGTCACTAGGCAGTCTATCCCACATCACGGCAGAGAGGAGACCAGTGGTGAAGGAGTTTTACAAGCTCATTGAGGAAGGTCTACAGTTGGAGTTATCTGGTACAGGTGCCTTGGTTGCTCAGATGAAAGTGACACCCGTGTTTCTGGAGCAGGTGGCTCAGAAACAGCATGAGGACCCAGAGTTAGTGAAGATTGCCAGGACGGTTCAGTCAGGCAAGGACAGTGAGTTCAGATTCGACAATAAGGGGATCCTCCGCTATGGGAGTCGATTGTGTGTACCAGATGACATAGGGCTAAAAGGAGACATTATGAGAGAGGCTCATAATGCAAGATACAGCATTCACCCCGGAGCCACCAAGATGTATCAAGATATGAAGAAAGTTTACTGGTGGCCAGCTATGAAGAAAGAAGTGGCACAGTTTGTGTCAGCCTGCGAAGTGTGTCAGAGGGTGAAGCTGGAACATCAGAAGCCGGCTGGAATGCTTAACCCGCTACCCATTCCAGAGTGGAAATGGGAGAATATAGCTATGGACTTCGTAGTGGGGTTACCGGCGACGTCCAACAGATTGGACTCCATATGGGTGATTGTGGACAGACTCACCAAATCTGCTCACTTCATCCCTGTCAGGAGTGGCTATTCTGTGGACAAGTTGGCGCAGGTGTATGTTGATGAGATAGTCAGACTGCATGGGGTTCCTGTTTCTATAGTGTCAGATAGAGGGCCCCAGTTCACCTCCAGGTTTTGGCGGAGTCTGCAGAATGCCATGGGTACTAGAATGGATTTTAGCACTGCCTTCCATCCACAGACGGACGGACAGTCAGAGAGGACCATCCAGACCATAGGAGATATGCTGAGAATGTGTGTGCTGGACTTTGGCGGTTCTTGGAGGCAGCATCTACCTTTGGTGGAGTTCGCCTACAATAACAGCCATCATGCTAGCATCGGGATGGCTCCATATGAAGCTTTATATGGAAGGAAGTGCAGGTCACCTGTTTGCTGGGAGGAAGTTGGAGAAAAGGCCTTGGCAGGGCCTGAGCTAGTAGAGATCACCAGCAGGGTGGTACCCTTAATCAGATAGAGAATCAAGACGGCTGCAAGCAGACAGAAGAGTTATGCAGACATCCGCAGAAGGCTAGTAGAGTTTTAGGAGGGGGATCTGGTATTGCTCAAGGTGTCTCCAATGAAAGGAGTGGTTCGGTTCGGGAAAAAGGGTAAGCTGGCTCCGCGGTACATCGGACCCTTTGAAGTCTTGCAAAAGATTGGGAATGTATCGTACAAGCTGGATTTACCTGCTTCAATGGAGAGAATCCATCCGGTTTTCCATGTTTCTATGTTGAGAAAATTCGTGTCAGATCCGGGCAAGGTTCTTAGTGAGCCTGATGTGGAGATCCAAGAGGATCTAACCTATGTTGAGCAACCAATGCGGATCTTAGACACCCAGATCAGAAAGCTAAGGAACAAGGAAATCCCGATGGTGAAAGTCCTGTGGAACCACCACAATATAGAAGAATGCACTTGGGAGACACGGGAGTCTATGCTCCGGCAATATCCTCATCTCTTTTAAGGTTAGTCTCTATGTGTTTTATGTGTACGAGATGTTGTATGCCTTGCATGTGCTAGTTGAGGAACATTCGGGGACGAATGTTCTTAAGGGGGGGAGAATGTAATACCCGGCTAGACTTCGGTATCGGAATTCCTACCGTCCGGTGGAATCCCGGATGTCGGAGACCTCTAGAAGGGTAAAATCATGTTTTTTGTAAAATGTTTTCATGTTTTTAATGGTTTTAAGCATGGAAGAAAATGAGTTCTTGCATGAAAATAGCATTTGAGGAAAACCCAGGTTCGGCCGCCGAAAGTCAAGTTCAGCCGCCGAACATGCATGCGTTTTGGAGGCACGTTAGGCCCCCGAAAGCATGAGTGAGGGAAGTCCAGGTTCGGCCGCCGAACCTCATGTTCGGCCGCCGAACATGGCATGCATGCGGAGGCACATTCGGTCCCCGAACGTGGTCTGGCCAGCCACTATAAAAGGGTCCCTTAGCCGAAAACGGGCGAGCTTTTTCCCATTTTCGGCCAAGGTGAGCTCTCCGCCGTCTCTTACCCATTTTTGATGTTCTTCCTCTGAATCTTTCGAGATTTTCACTTGTTTTCACTTGGTTTTGAAGATTTAAGCTTTTGAAACAAGTTTTGGAGCTTTGGGAACTCAGGAGCTCATTTTCGTGGATCTCCAAGTTTAGGTCGTCTCCCTCTCGATCTTCAAGAGGTAAGAGCCGATCTTAAGCTCCTTATGTGTTTTAAATAAGTTTTATGCAAGATCTAAGGGTAGAAATGCATGTTAGGGTATATGTTGAGTTATGGGTATATATTGATGTTTTGAACAATGTGTGTTGTTTGAGTATGTTTGAAGTGTTGTAGTTGGGGTATTTGATGTTTTGAGGCCCCTAGGAACTTGTATGCATGTGATGGTTGAGATATATGCTTGATTTGAGGTTTTGGGAGGCAAGGGGTTCATGTGAACCAAGTTTCTGCCCGTTTGGCAGAAACCAGGTTCGGCAGCCGAAGGAAGTTTCGGCCGCCGAACCCCTCTTGTGGAGGCAGCATTCGGCTGCCGAAGGTGCCCCCGAAAAGAGACTTTCGTCTCTGTCTGGGACTTTCGGCCGCCGAAGGTGCCGCCGAACCTGCCTGAGTTTCGTCTCTGTCCAGGACTTTCGGCCGCCGAAGGTGCCGCCGAAAGTGCCCTGTTCAGCCACTTCATGCATATCTCTATGTGATATTTTCAGAATGTTTTAGGGGGTTTTTGAGGAATATATTAGAGTTGTATTTACGTCTGTTTGGTCCCTCATTTGAGTCCACCCGTGTAGGTTCGGACCCGAGGAACCGAGGACCCCAGCAGTGAGTTCAGCTGCTTCGGTGTTGTCAGAGTCAGCCAGATGTGAGTGGAACTAAACTCAATCTTTTAAATTAAATGTTTTATCATGTTTCATGCATCATGATTATGTAACAGGATGATTGCATTAGTTTCACGAATATGCCGCATTGCATCATGTGTTGTTGATGTGGGTGAATGTTGGATGACCCAATTAGTCCATGACAGGAAGACCAGGACCCCATTCTACGGCCTGGCACGGAAATGAAAGACCAGGACCCCATTCTACGGCCTGGCACGATTGTGGACTCGAAGACCAGGAGCCCAGAGGAGGCCCTGGGATAATGGTAAGTAATGTATGTATGACAGGAAGACCAGGACCCCATGCTACGGCCTGGCACTATGTTAGCTTGGACTAATTGGTGACAAGTTCACCCAACCCTTATGTGAATTGTTTGTGTTATGATGCATTTCATAGAGCATAGTGTTAATGTGTTGTAATAGCTCTACTCACTGGGCTTTTAGCTCATCCCTCTCCCTTTACCCCCAGGATTGCAGGTACAGTATAGAGCGGGAGTCCGGATAGAGTAAAGAAGTCATGCTTATGTAATAGCTAGCAATGGACATGATCAAATTGTAATGTAAAAGTACAGTATAGTTATATAATGAGGTTTATGGTTGTTAGTGTGTGCTTGACCATAGAATGTTGTACCCCTTTTTATACATGATCTTAGAGATTTTGATGATGTTTATGTAAACCAGCTCAACACATATTATGTTACCCCTTTGAGGGCACAGATGAGATCCCACAGAGGGATCGATGTTATGATTAATGTTATGCACAGGTTGAGTTTGGTTGATGTTCATGTAAGGAAAAGTTTTAATTTTTATGTATGTTGTGGATCATGTATGGGATTATACAGGTTTACAGGTTTTATGTCAGGCTTGCTACGGGTCCCGGCGGCCTTAAGTCGACCCGGATCCTAGCGCCGGTAGCGGTCCGGATTTCCGGGGCGTTACAAGAAGCAGAAGTGCCCAGGGTAAAAGGTTTAGGCTGAAGATGGCTCTAGCTTGCTTACAGATAACTCTGCTAAGACAAAATGAGATTCCTCATCGCCTGGATGATGTCCATTTTCTTTAGAGATTTAGCCATCGTTAAGAGAAAGGCTAAAACTTCATCATCTTCCCTCCTTGGATGAACCTTATCCTTCTTTAATTCCACCTAATGATGTCAACTTGTTTGAAGACGCCCAAAAACTCCCAGCATATGGTGATGAAGGATGAAAAAATTATTTTTCCACCGCTTCAAAAAGGAAGATATCTGGTCAAACAAGGTTAAGTGTTTTCGACTGCTAAAGTACCAAAAATGCTCATTCTTACGGATATCCAGCTGGTATAATTGGAAAAAGAGTGTTACACTCGGTTCGATGTGGTTGTTGAGATAGATAAATCAGAAAGCCACTAGAATTCTCCAGTTATTAGGATGAAGCTGGGCAACCAAAAACTTGCGGAATCAAAGGACATCCATAAAAAATGGGACATTATGACTACCCAATTAATATGAGGATCGATAGTCCGATAAATCCTAACAAATAGAACATGTATTAATCTCTTTGTCACACGATATCTAGTTTGAAAATAAGTCATGGTCAATGTCAAACTTATAATGTTCAAACTTATGATTTTTCAATCTCTAAGTGGACTGATAAAACCAATGATATTGATCACACTATCAATTCATTTGAGTATAACCATGCATCAGTCTCACTTATCGAGGGATCCAGAAGATATCTCTGTAATACCCGGCTAGACTCCGGTATCGGAATTCCTACCGTCCGGTGGAATCTCGGATGTCGAAAACCTCTAGAAGGGTAAAATCATATTTTTATAAAATGTTTTAATGTATTTTATGATTTTAAGTGAGGAGAAAATTAAGTTTTGAATGAAAAAGACCAATGAGGCATTTCCAGGTTCGGCCGCCGAACCTCAAGTTCGGCCGTCGAACATTGGATAGTTTAGGGGGGCGAGTTAGGCTTCCAAAAGTGGTTCAGGTTCGGCCGCCGAACCTCATGTTCGGCAGCCGAACTTGCATGAGTTTTGGAGGCACCTTAGGCTGCCGAAGGGTGGTCTGGCCAGCCCTATATAAGGGCTCAATGGCCGAAACGGATGAGTTTTCTCTCCCTTTTTGGCCAACGGTGAGTCCATGCTCTCCCACGGTCGGTTTTGTTGATTTCCCTCAAATATTTCAAGTTTTAACGAGTTCTAACTTGGTTTTGAAGAGATTTGAAGCTTAGAGCAAGTTTTGGAGCTTAGAGGTTCAAAGAGCTAGATCTCTCCCATCTCCGAGTTGGATCATCTTTGCTTTCGTTCTTCAAGAGGTAAGAGTAGATCCTTAGCTCATTTTATGTTTTTAACAAGTTTTATAAAGGTTTATGGGGTAGAAATGCATGTTTAGGTTATTTTGAGTTTATGGGTTTAAGTTGAGTTTTTAAGCAATGTGGGTTGTTATGTATGTTTGATGTGTTGTAATTGGGGTTTAGGATAGTTTGAAGCCCCTAGGAGCTTATGTATGTGTGTATGCATGTTTTGGAAGTGTTGGTTTGAGTTGGAATGGTTTGGGAGGCAAATGTGCATGATTGGAGGCTGAGTTCTGCCTTTGGAAGAACTCAGGTTCGACAGCCGAAAGGACTTTCGGCCGCCGAACCTGCCTGTGGAGGCAAGCCTTTTGGCTACCGAACCCTGCCCCCGAAAGTGGACTTTCGGCTCTGGAAGGGAGTTTCGGCCGCCGAACATGCATGAGTTTCGTCTCTGGAAGGAACCTTCGGCCGCCAAAAGTGCCGCCGAAGGTGCATGACTTTCGGCTCTAGAGGGACTTTCGGCCGCCGAACCTGCCGCCGAACCTGCCGCCGAAAGTGCCCTGTTCAACCTTCCTTTGCATGTTTTCTATGATTGTTTTAAGGTGTTTCAGGGGGTTTTTGGGGAGCATTTTAGAGTCATATTCATGTATGTTTGGTCCCTCATTTGAGTCCACCTGTGTAGGTTCGGACCCGAGAAACCGAGGACCCCAGCAGTGAGATAGCTGCTTTAGAGTCTTGTCTGAGCTAGCCTGAGGTAAGTAGAATAACTCTTTATATTTCAAAGCAAATAATGAAAGTTTTAGCATGATTCACGCATCATGAATACTATGAGATATATTAGGTTGTTTGCATTAGAATTCACGAATATGTTGCATTGCATATTATGTTGTTGATGTGGATGAACATTGAATGATCCATTAGTCCTCGTATGATATGGTATGATGATGATGATGATGATATGGTATGGAAGTCCAGGAAGACCCATTCTACGTCCCTGGCACAATGTAAGAGAAAGTCCAGGAAGACCCATTCTACGTCCCTAGCACATTGGAATGTTATGATATGTTATGTAAGAGGAAGTCTAGGAAGACCCATTCTACGTCCCTAGCACTATTGGATATGTAGAGGACTATTGGTGACAAGTTCATCCTTAATGTGATTTGTTTGTGATGTGATGCATTTCATGAAAGCATTAACTTTAAATATAATGTTTTATTATTCTGCTCACTGAGCTCTAATAGCTCACCCCTTTCCCTTAATCCCCCAGGTTTGCAGGTACGGGATAGAGCAGGAAGTCAAGAGTAAAGTTATGTTCTATGTAATAGTTAGTTGTGGACATGAGAATGATGTAATGTATAGTACAGCTATGTAATGATGAGTATTGAGGTTTAGAATTGTACTTGACCCTAGTATGTTGTTAATCCCTTTTTTGTTACATGATCTTTTAATGAAATATTTTATGATGTTATGTAAACCAAACTTAAAATATGATATGTTACCCCATTGGAGTATTTGATAAGGTCTCCAGTGTGGGGTTTGATGGTTATGCTTATGAGTTGTGCATGCACAGGTTGAGTTTGGTAAATGAATGAGAAAGTTCAAAATTTTTATGTATGTGTTGATCATGTATGGGATTAAACAGGTGTACAGGTTGTATGTTAGGCTTGCAATGGGTCCCGGCGGCCTTAAGCCGATCTGGATCCTAGCACCAGTAGCGGTCCGATTTTCTGGTCGTTACAGATTGGTATCAAAGCCCTAGGTTCATATGGTCGGACCTAAAGTGTCGAGCTCATAGATGTTATAAAAGGTCAAGCACAATAGGAGAAGCTGTAGTGAGAGGTTCGGTGGCCGAATGGTGGTGAAGTTCCGCACCTTCTGAGCAAGACATGTCTGCGTTGGAAGGCTGGAGGTGGTGATCTGCGACCCAAGCTCTTTCTGTGCAAGACTGCAGTACATCTCTTGGATGCAGTTTTGCTCTTTTTGGCTTTCTTCATCTTTTTTGCTAGCCTCCCTGCAAGAATCATTGTTTAGCATATCATCGTGATTTATATAAAAACTTTCTTGGCTCATACAATCAATGATATCTAAATCAACAACAAGTTCTATTTGATCCGTTTGTTTGGACAAGCAGGTTTCTGGTTGTTCCTCTTCAGCACTTTGTTCTTGCACTTGTGAACTTTCATCATCATCCCATACATCTTGAAGCTCTTCCTCTCTCCTTAATATGGCTGCCTTCAATTCATCCATCTGCTGTTGGAGCATTTGCGTCAACTTTGCCAACTCACCAATGGCAGTTTCTGAACTCGTAGGTGCTGGTTGGGCTTGATAGCCATAATTCGGATGGTCTCCACTACATGGATGGTATTGCAGATCTCTTTGGTAGTCCTGGTAGTGGTCAGTCCTAGCATAGTCATAGTTCGGATAGTCTCTCCAACCTGTATCGTATGTATCAAGGTAGGGATCATGTCTTGGCTGTCCATAGGATCCTTCAAATGCATGTGCTTGTTGATAACCCTCAAAAAGAATAGGACATTGATTAGTTGGGTGTCCTATTTGTGCACATATCCTACATGGCCGAGATGACAGAAGTTGTTGGATTCGACCAATGACAAGATTTTCCGCAATAGAGATTAGTTTAGAAAGTTGAGAATCAACAGCAGATGTACTTACCTCATCCATGAATCAATTCTGCGATGGCAGGCTTTTTGCGCTCAAAATATTATTTTTTTTTCAGATCTGCGATAGGGTGTTCTTCGGATTAAAGATCAGGTCCTGAAAGAAAAATAAATGAGTTAAATCAATTCCCCAGCAACAGCGCCAATTTTGACAGAACGGTTGTCGAAGCCGGTCAAAATAATCAATTCAGTTATCAACAATATAAATACTGCAGATAGTGGTGAAAGGATCGAATCCACAGGGAATTGATACTTACCTATCTTTCTTATCAAGACCAAATAAACAAACAGAAAATAAAATAAAAATAAAGTGCAAATAAAGTAAAAAAAAAGGGTTTTGAGATTGATTCAATTAATCTAACAATGAAAGCAAATAAATAGAGCAAATAAAAATAAAGAGGAAACAATAATGAGAAAAGCTCTAGTTGAAGAATTAGATCCACTTTAGTTGATGGGATTGATCATTGACTCATATGTTCCTTTGTTGATTCAATAAATTGGCCATGGAGATTGAAGAAGCTTCTCACATCCATTATCTCTTCTTAAGATTAAATCAATTAGGGAAAGTCCTCCAATTAATTACTAATTAACAAGTTGTCAAAGAACGTCTTTGAGCCTTAGGCCTTTTACAACAGTTAATCGCATAAAGAGATAGAGAGAACCAATTCTAGTCACCCAAGTGCATGGAGACAACACTAGATCATGCAATTTCCTTGGTGGTGCACCAAGTGTTCTTGTGCTTAAACGATTCAAGCGATTACGGACTTAAAACCATTCAAACTAACAATATATTACTTTGCAACAAATAATCAATGTAGATCTTAAATAACAAAGCAATAATGTCTCAAAGCATGAAATCACATGAATATTGAATAACAAAAGATTAACAATCAAGTCCAAGTCTCTCAATCCACAAAACAACTAAAGCTTCACTTCATCTTCAACTAGAAAAAAGGTTTCAGCCTCTCATGGCTGAAACAAAAATAAAAGAAAAATAAAAGAAAAGAAGAAAGGTAGAAGAAGAGATGTGAATTTCGTAGGTGTCTCCCCAGGGAAGTGTAAAACCCATGTAGAGGCTCCTTATGTGTCCTTTTATAGTTGAAAAGTGTTGTCCTAGGTCATACTTACTGCCCAAGAGGTATTTGCTGCCCAAGATGTGTCTGAAAAGGAAAGGATCGCATTTTTTCGGCTTCAGAAGGAAGGCTACGCGTGAATGCTCTGTGGAAGGAAGTTGGTGCGCGCAGTTTGGTCTCAGAAAGGGTAAGAGGCATGGATTTTGCTTCCTAAATAAGTTTAGATGCTGACCTTGCTTCCTAATTAGTGTAGAGGCTGCCCATATTGTTGCAGAAGAGGAAAGAATCGGATTGCATGCATTTCAGAAGGCAGGTGCGCGCAGATGGCTTTCGGAATAGGAAAGGAGCGTACCTTGTGTCTGAAAAGGAAGGAAGAGTGATCCAAGGATACCAGAAGAGGAAGGAGGCGTGCTCATGTCTTCAGAAGGAAGGTTGCGCGCGGCTTGGTCTTGATCAGGAAGGAGAGGCACGCGGATTTGAATGCAGAAGGAAGGTGGTGCGCAGATTGTCTCGGTATAGGCAGTATATGCTTTCCAAACTTCCTATTTAGATGGTGCCTCTTTTGAATCTTGAACCTGGACTGAATAAAGGCCAAGTGCATTGAGATTTCCTTCCTGAATAGAGAGTGGCGCGCGGATCATGTTGCAGAAGGCAAGTAGTGCGCAGTCATTGTATGCAAGAGGGAAAGTGGATCTGCCAAGTCTTTCCTTTTTAGGTGGAGCTTTTGTTTGAATTTTAAACGCTGAATGCAGAAGAGGTAAGCGTGCCTTCATGAGATCTTGCTGCCTAAATTGGAAGATATGACTGCTGCAGTATGTGCACATCTTTGAACAAGGAAAGAAAGATCTGCGATTCGAAATTCAAATAGTTTCCTGACTGAGCTTTCCTTATTCGCTTTTGTCTCTGCACTTTCCTCATTTGAAGACTTTCCTTTTCTGAAAACCTTCCTTATTTGAAAACTTTCCTTATTTGAAAACTTTCCTTTCTTGGCACATGTTCTAAATAAGGCAGGAAAGATTCTGCAGTTCGAATTTCGGACAGTTTGCTGACTGTGCTGTCTGACGCTTTCCTTATTTGGCACTTTCCATATATGAAAACTTTCCTTATTTGGAACTTTCCATATATGAAAATTTTCCTTTTTTGGAACTTTCCATATTTGGCACTTTTTGGCAGTTTTAAGAGCATTTTCTCCAGATTGTCTTTTCACACCTAGTTTCTGCAAAACATGATTAAAACCACAAAATTAGGCAGAAAAGGTGCAAATAAACATCATTAATATCATGATAAAGTGGGCTAAAATATGCTCTGTCAAATACCCCCACACCTAACCTTTTGCTTGTCCTTAAGCAAACAAACACAGTTAAACAAGCTCTCTTTGCTTTGATCCTTATTTCCACTTAAGCTCTTACTCTAGACCCCTATTTTGAAGCATTGCAATAAAGAATATATGCATCAAGGTTACTTACCTCTTTCCTTGTTTCCCTTTACTCACCATGGCTAGGATTGGTTTTACTCAAGAGAGAGATCATACATGCACATTTCATTTGTTCAGTTAAAGACTTATTCTAGCTTTCAGAGTGACTTGCCCTTACCTTGAAGTACTTTATTTAGCCTTTTTGCACTTTATTCTTGCTTAGAAAAGTCACCAACCTTTTGACGTGAAGGTACATATTGGTGATACCCACCCCCAGTTACTCAGTTGGTCACCTATCCAAGTGGCTACTAGCTCTGTTCATAGTCTTTTGACCATTGGAACAGTTTTCAATTTGTGCTTATGAATTCTAGGCCTTTTCTGAATTTCTTTCTCTCAATGATTTGGGCAAATCAAAACCAATTGCTAACACAAGTCACATTAAGTTCATTCACACATCAATCAATTCATTCTCTCAAATGAGTGTCATCAATATATTTTTCACCATGGCAAGCTCAAAGATTCAATTCAAAGGCAATTCCCAATCATGAATACATCTCATTGCAATTGATTCAACACAGGTTTAAAGAGTTATCACATCAATGGGGTCATGGAAAGAAAGTTCATCCAACATAGCTCATCAGTTTGAGTAAAGCAAATCAAAAAGAAGAAGATTGTGGATGTGTGTGTTATTGAAAGCAAAAACGAAAAAAAAAAATTTCAAAACTGTGGCTAATCAATCTGAAAGCAACGCAAAGCATGAATCTAAAAGGAAGAACTGAAAGGAAAACGCAAACTGAAAGGGAGAACTAAAAAGAAAACGCAAACTGAAGGGAAAGATGTATCTAAACTAAAGCAAACTAAAAATTTAAAAATTAAAGCAAAAATAAAAATTCAGAGATCCGCACCCCCACACCTAAATCATGCATTGTCCTCAATGTATAGAAAACATAAAAGAACAAAAGAAACTGAGTACTCCCCTGGTGTGGTATTGGATGGTGTGATCCACTTGGCAAGTTGCCTCAAGTAATTGGGGAAGGAAAAAGGGTCCCAACAGAATTGAGAACAAAGTGCAGCATGCCTTTTGCTTTGGTCATAACCCATCCTCTTTCTTTCATGTACTCATGAAGTAACATGATCAGTTTCTCCTCTTTCAAATGAGGTGTGCCTCTTACCCTTATGTTTGCATTTTTGAGATGATTTGGCAACATTTTGAATTCCAATTCATGTTTCCTCATAGATGTCTGCAACATGGCATTGAATTCAGGCAAAACAAACTCTACCTTATCTGGAGGTTTGGGCAAGCATAGATCTGCATGCTCCTTTGGTTTTGGATCTTGGAGTTCTTCATTTTCATTGTGTGCATGGGCTGGTTGCATTGGATGAATGGCAGAATTGGATTCAGCTTCCTCTTTCTGCGTTGAAGGCTGAAGGTGTTGCGATGGAAGCTATAGTGAGAGGTTCGGTGGCCGAATGGTGGTGAAGTTCGGCAGCCGAAAGGTGGTGAAGTTCGGCAACCGAAAGGTGGTGAAGTTCGGCACCTTCTAAGCAAGACATGTCTGCGTTGGAAGGCTGGAGGTGGTGATCTGCGACCCAAGCTCTTTCTGCGCAAGACTACAGTACATCTCTTGGATGCAGTTTTGCTCTTTTTGGCTTTCTTCATCTTTTTGGCTAGCCTCCCTACAAGAATCATTATTTAGCATATCATCGTGATTTATATAAAAACTTTCTTGGCTCATACAATCAATGATATCTATATCAACAACAAGTTCTGTTTGATCCGTTTGTTTGGACAAGTAGGTTTCTGGTTGTTCCTCTTCAGCACTTTGTTCTTGCACTTGTGAACTTTCATCATCATCCCATACATCTTGAAGCTCTTCCTCTCTTCTTAATATGGCTGCCTTCAATTCATCCATCTGCTATTGGAGCATTTGCGTCGACTTTGCCAACTCACCAATGGCAGTTTCTGAACTTGTAGGTGCTAGTTGGGCTTGATAGCCATAATTCGGATGGTCTTCACTACATGGATGGTATTGCAGATCTCTTTGGTAGTCCTGGTAGTGGTCAGTCCTAGCATAGTCATAGTTCGGATAGTCTCTCCAACCTGTATCGTATGTGTCAAGGTAGGGATCATGTCTTGGCTGTCCATAGGATCCTTCAAATGCATGTGCTTGTTGATAACCCTCATAAAGCATAGGACATTGATTAGTTGGGTATCCTATTTGTGCACATATCCTACATGGCCGAGATTGCTGAAGTTGTTGGATTCGACCTATGACAAGATTTTCCACAATAGAGATTAGTTTAGAAAGTTGAGAATCAACAGCAGATGTACTTACCTCATCCATGAATCAATTCTGCGATGGCAGGCTTTTTGCGCTCAAAATATTTTTTTTTTCAGATCTGCGATAGTGTGTTCTTCGGATTAAAGATCAGGTCCTGAAAGAAAAATAAATGAGTTAAATCAATTCCCCGAAAATGGCACCAATTTTGACAGAACGGTTGTCAAAACCAGTCAAAATAATCAATTCATTTATCAACAATATAAATACTGCAGATAGTGGTGAAAGGATCGAATCCACAGGGAATTGATACTTACCTATCTTTCTTGTCAAGACCAAATAAACAAACAGAAAATAAAATAAAAATAAAGTGCAAATAGAGTAAAAAAAAGGGGTTTTGAGATTGATTCAATTAATCTAACAATGAAAGCAAATAGAGCAAATAAAAATAAAGAGGAAACAATAATAAGAAAAGCTCTAGTTGAAGAATTAGATCCACTTTAGTTGATGGGATTGATCATTGACTCATATGTTCCTTTGTTGATTCAATAAATTGGCCATGGAGATTGAAGAAGCTTCTCACATCCATTATCTCTCCTTAAGATTAAATCAATTAGGGAAAGTCCTCCAATTAATTACTAATTAACAAGTTGTCAAAGAACGTCTTTGAGCCTTAGGCCTTTTACAATAGTTAATCGCATAAAGAGATAGAGAGAACCAATTCTAGTCACCCAATTGCATGGAGACAACACTAGATCATGCAATTTCCTTGGTGGTGCACCAAGTGTTCTTGTGCTTAAACGATTCAAGCGATTACGGACTTAAAACCATTCAAACTAACAATATATTACCTTGCAACAAAGAACCAATGTAGATCTTAAATAACAAAGCAATAATGTCTCAAAGCATGAAATCACATGAATACTGAATAACAAAAGTGTAACGACCCCAAAATGGACCGTCACCGGCGCTAGGATGCAGATCGGCTTAAGGCCGCCAAAACCCGTAGCAAGCCTGCTATACTCTCTGTGTACCTATAAATCTCATACATGATCATACTTTTTCTGTGAAAATAAAAACTCTTTTCTCTGTACCAAGGCTTAACCTGTGCATGCACTATTCTCTGTACTCTGTACTCTGTACTCTATACTCTGTACCCCCTGACTAGAGCTTGCTCTAGATGGGTTAACTCATACCTGTTAAGCCTATTTTTTCACATACTCTGTAAAACATATATACATATACAGATCATGTACATAACAAAAGATTACAACACAAACATCACTAAGTCAAGCACAATGCTAACTTTATACAAAACTGTTACATCTCTTTAATATTACATGTCCACTATATTCTATTACACAGCCCTTCTCTTTTCCTGAACTCTGCTGGACTTCCCCTGTACACTGTACACTGAACCTGCAAGACTGGGATTAAGGGAGTGGGATGAGCTCTATAGCCCAGTGAGTAGAACAGTAAAATATATCATTAAAACATGATCTTATGGAATGCACCATATCACAGACAAACCACATCAAGGGTAAACCTGTCACCACATAGTCCCAATAACTGTTCTGTGCCAGGCCGTAGACTGGGGTCCTGGTCTCTCTGTACAGTCTATGTATATGTGTATATAACACCTGTACTTACCATTTGTCAGGGCACAGACTGGGCACCTGGTTTTTACTATACCTGCCAGGCCGTAGAATGGGGTCCTGGACAACCTGTCTGGAACTACTGGATCATTCAGCATTCACCCACATCCACAATTAAGTATGCAATGCAACAAATTCGTGGATTCTAATGCAATCAACCTATTACATAACCATGATGCATGCTATATGCTAAACACATTCCATTTCTCAATTAAAAGAATTAAGTTTAGTTCCACTCACTTCTGGCTATCTGGACTGACTCTGCAGGCTCTGAACACTCTAGAGCAGTACTCACTGCTGCTCTCTCTGGTTCCTCTGGTCTGTATAAGCACAGATAAACTCAAATGAGGGACCAAACTAGCTTATATACAACTCTATTACACTCCCCAAGAATTCCCCTAAACTCACTCAAACATCTATGCAAAGCATGCAAAGGAAAGCTGGACAGGACACTTTCGGCGGCAGGTTCGGCGGCCGAAAGTCCTCTCCAGAGACGAAACTCATGCACCTTCGGTGGCCGAAGCTCTACTTTCGGCAGCCGAACCCTTTCGGGGGCAAGTTTCGGGGGCTGAAAGGCACTCCAGAGACGAAAGTCTCTAACCTTTGGCGGCACCTTCGGCGGCCGAACTCCCCTCCAGAGCCGAAAGTCCAAAAGCTCGGGGGCAAGCTTGGGCAGCCGAAGCCACCTCCTCATGGGTTAGGCGGCCGAATGTACCTTCGGCGGCCCAACCTGAGTTCATCCGCAAGGCAGAAACTTGCTCTGCCTCTCGCCAAAAGCACAACACATCTCCCCATCTCAAACACCTCAATCCCTCAACTTGCATATACCCAAGTATATGCTCAAAGGGGCAAAAACTACCTAAAAACCCCAACAACACAAACATACAACACATATACAAGCTTCTCTCACAAAATCACCAAAACCTCAAAAAGAACCCTATTCATGCAACTCTCTCCCATAACCTCATAAAACCTTCAAAAAACATAAAAACAAGCTCAGGATCTTCACTTACCTCTTGAAACCAAGAAGCTGATCGATCCTAACGTGGAGTTTTGGAGCAACTCTCCTTCAAACTCTCCAAACTTCAAAATTCAAGTTTCTAACTCAAAACCTTCAAATAAACATAAAAATCAATCAAATCTTTGCATGATTTAATGAAAACATGAAGAAAACTCTCAAAAGGACAGGGTCTCACCTCAGCAGGTTAAAGAAATGGTGATCTTATCGTTTCAACCCACTTAGGGCCTTTTATAGGTGGCTGGCCAGACCACCTTCGGCGGCCACACGTGAAATCGAAAGCCATGCATGTTCGGCGACCGAACCTCAACTTCGGCGGCCGAACCTGGCTTTTCTGCCTTGGTTCATTTCACTCAAAAACTCATTTCTTTATGCTTTAAAGAAAAACATAAAGCTAACCCTTCTAGAGACTTCCGGCATCCGAAACTCCATCGGAAAGTAGAATTCCGATGCCGGACTCTAGCCGGGTATTACATTCTCCCCTCCTTAAGACCATTCATCCTCGAATGTTCCTAAAATAAACAACTAACACATAAAAAGGAGGAAACTAACCTCAAAACAAATATGGATACTGCTGGAGCATAGACTCCCGCGTCTCCCAGGTGCATTCTTCTAGATTATGGTGGTTCCACAGAACTTTCACCATTGGGATCTCTTTGTTCCTTAGCTGTCTGATCTGTGTGTCCAGAATCCGCACTGGCTGCTCTATATATGTGAGATCTGTAAGAATCTCCACCTCAGGCGCACTCAGAACCTGATTCGGATCTGACACAAACTGCCGTAGCATAGGAACATGAAATACCGGGTGAATTCTCTCCATCGAAGCAGGTAAATCCAGCTTATACGACACATTTTCGATCCTCTGCAAGATCTCAAAGGGTCCAATGTATCGTGGAGCTAACTTACCTTTTCTTCCAAAATGAACCACTCCTTTCATTGGAGACACCTTTAGCAATACCATATTACCCTCCTGAAACTCTAACTGCTTTCTGCGAACGTCTGCATAACTTTTCTGTCTGCTCTGAGGTGTTCTGATTCTCTCTCTGATCATGGGCACCACTCTACTGGTAATCTCTACTAACTCTGGCCCTGCAAGAGCCTTCTCTCCTATTTCTTCCCAGCAAATAGGGGATCTGCACTTCCTCCCATACAAAGCTTCATAAGGAGCCATCCCTATGCTAGCATGATGGCTGTTATTGTAGGCAAACTCCACCAGAGGTAGATGCTGCCTCCAAGAACCACCAAAGTCTAACACGCACAACACATCTCCCCATCTCAAACACCTCAATCCCTCAACTTGCATATACCCAAGTATATGCTCAAAGGGGCAAAAACTACCTAAAAACCCCAACAACACAAACATACAACACATATACAAGCTTCTCTCACAAAATCACCAAAACCTCAAAAAGAACCCTATTCATGCAACTCTCTCCCATAACCTCATAAAACCTTCAAAAAACATAAAAACAAGCTCAGGATCTTCACTTACCTCTTGAAACCAAGAAGCTGATCGATCCTAACATGGAGTTTTGGAGCAACTCTCCTTCAAACTCTCCAAACTTCAAAATTCAAGTTTCTAACTCAAAACCTTCAAATAAACATAAAAATCAATCAAATCTTTGCATGATTTAATGAAAACATGAAGAAAACTCTCAAAAGGACAGGGTCTCACCTCAGCAGGTCAAAGAAACGGTGATCTTATCGTTTCAACCCACTTAGGGCCTTTTATAGGTGGCTGGCCAGACCACCTTCGGCGGCCACACGTGAAACCGAAAGCCATGCATGTTCGGCGGCCGAACCTCAACTTCGACGGCCGAACCTAGCTTTTCTGCCTTGGTTCATTTCACTCAAAAACTCATTTCTTTATGCTTTAAAGAAAAACATAAAGCTAACCCTTCTAGAGACTTCCGGCATCCGAAACTCCATTAGAAAGTAGAATTCCGATGCCGGACTCTAGCCGGGTATTACAAAAAGATTAACAATCAAGTCCAAGTCTCTCAATCCACAAAACAACTAAAGCTTCACTTCATCTTCAACTAGAAAAAAGGTTTCAGCCTCTCATGGCTGAAATAAAAATAAAAGAAAAATAAAAGAAAAGAAGAAAGGTAGAAGAAGAGATGTGAATTTCGTAGGTGTCTCCCCAGGGAAGTGTAAAAACCATGTAGAGGCTCCTTATGTGTCCTTTTATAGTTGAAAAGTGTTGCCCTAGGTCATACTTACTGCCCAAGAGGTATTTGCTCCCCAAGATGTGTCTGAAAAGGAAAGAATCGCATTTTTTCGGCTTCAGAAGGAAGGCTACGCGCGAATGCTCTGCGGAAGGAAGTTGGTGCGCGCGATTTGGTCTCAGAAAGGGAAGGAGGCATGGATTGTGCTTCCTAAATAACTTTAGATGTTGACCTTGCTTCCTAATTAGTGTAGAGGCTGCCCATATTGTTGCAGAAGAGGAAAGAATCGGATTGCATGCATTTCAGAAGGCAGGTGCGCGCAGATGGCTTTCGGAATAGGAAAGGAGCGTACCTTGTGTCTGAAAAGGAAGGAAGAGTGATCCAAGGATACCAGAAGAGGAAGGAGGCGTGCTCATGTCTTCAGAAGGAAGGTTGCGCGCGGCTTGGTCTTGATCAGGAAGGAGAGGCGCGCAGATTTGAATGCAGAAGGAAGGTGGTGCGCAGATTGTCTCGGTATAGGCAGTATATGCTGTCCAAACTTCCTATTTAGATGGTGCCTCTTTTGAATCTTGAACCTAGACTAAATAAAGGCCAAGTGCATTGAGATTTCCTTCCTGAATAGAGAGTGGCGCGCGGATCATGTTGCAGAAGACAAGTAGTGCGCAGTCATTGAATGCAAGAGGGAAAGTGGATCTGCCAAGTCTTTCCTTTTTAGGTGGAGCCTTCATTTGAATTTTAAACGCTGAACGCAGAAGAGGTAAGCGTGCCTTCATGAGATCTTGCTGCCTAAATTGGAAGATATGACTGCTGCAGTATGTGCACATCTTTGAACAAGGAAAGAAAGATCTGCGATTCGAAATTCAAATAATTTCCTAACTGAGCTTTCCTTATTCGCTTTTGTCTCTGCACTTTCCTCATTTGAAGACTTTCCTTTTCTGAAAACCTGCCTTATTTGAAAACTTTCCTTTCTTGGCACATGTTCTAAATAAGGCAGGAAAGATTCTGCAGTTCGAATTTCGGACAGTTTGCTGACTGTGCTGTCTGACGCTTTCCTTATTTGGCACTTTCCACATATGAAAACTTTCCTTATTTGGAACTTTCGATATATGAAAACTTTCCTTTTCTGGAACTTTCCATATTTGGCACTTTTTGGCAGTTTTAAGAGCATTTTCTCCAGATTGTCTTTTCACACCTAGTTTCTGCAAAACATGATTAAAACCACAAAATTAGGCAGAAAAGGTGCAAATAAACATCATTAATATCATGATAAAGTGGGCTAAAATATGCTCTGTCAAATGTCCTGCAGGTCTAGCAGGGAGAGAACATTAAGGGACCCTAGAAGGTCTTTTGATGTGAGCAGAAGAGGAACAATTCAAGGTGGAATGTCAGAAGATGTGGGGGATGATATGGATGTGGACTAGAGGAGGGATGGCATTCTTGGAGTTAGTATGTCTGAAGAGGGTATGGGAGAGTCTCAGGGAGGCACTCAGGCCTCGGGATTTGTTCAGCCACCCCAGTACCCACCCTTTTCACAGAATCCCGGGTATTCGATGGGAGGTACATCGGATTACCCCAGTTTTAACCCTTATCACTCTCACATGCCATACCCACCTTTCTACCCACCATACCCACAGTACCCTATGTACCCACCCCTATCTTTCTACCCAGGTACAGCAAACCCTAACCCAGAGGATGTTGCACCTCCTCCACCACCAGCAAAACCTACTGTCCCAGAAACTCAAATACCTAAACCTAGCTCATCTGGAGGCAGCAAGGTCAAAATGACCGATTACATGATGCTGGGTGCTCCCCAGTATGAAACCGGTGATGACCCGTTTGAGTACCTTGGGAGGGTTAAGATGATTACAGATGAGATAGGAGTTGATGACAGTAGAGCCATTCAGATGGCTGGGTTCACACTGAAATGCAAGAAGGCCCGAGAGTGGTTTAAAAACTATGTGAACCCGAGGTTGGATAGCCTATCATGGGAGGAGTTTGCTAATGAGTTTGCAGGATGGGCTTTCCCTGATAGTTCAAGGGAGTTAAAGATGATCGAGTTTGAGCAGTTAAGGCAGACAGAGGAGATGAGTGTCTATGAGTACACAGACAGGTTCTTGGAGCTGTTGCCGTTTGCTGGGCAAAATCTTGACACAGACCAGAAGAAGTCAAGGAGGTATATCATAAGGCTTCATTCCAGGTATTCCTCCTTGATCCAGTTAGCAGAGAGGGAGAGTTTCCATGCCATAGTGGATATGGCCCGGAGAATGGAGGCTAGTGCAATAATCGAAGGAAAAGTCAGGCAGTCAGTGGCGCAGTCTTCTGGTTCCAAGACCCCAAGTGGGGGGAAGTTAGACCCTTCTTCTTTGAATGCAGCAGCTTCAGGCAGTAAGAGGTGGAGTAATACCACAAAGAAGTCAAAGAAGAACAAGTTCTGGAACAAGATCAAGTCAGGTCTGGGATTAGGAAGTGGCTCGAGCTCGAGTGTAGATAATGCAGTATGTATGAAGTGTGGGAAGCCGCACAAAGGAGTATGTCGGTTTGGGACGACAGCCTGCTTCAGATGTGGGCAGGAGGGACACATGGCACGGGAGTGTCCTAGAGCAGCTTTTGTGGCACAGTCCCAGCAGACAGCTTCTGGTAGTGTGGCTCAGCCAGTAGCTCCAGCCGCGACTCAGGCCAGTGGCAGAGGCAGAGGGAGAGGGGCAGCCTCTTCTTCAGTGGGTTTCAGGGGTGAAGGTCCATCAGCTCCAGCACGGATCTTCACGATGACTCAGCAGGAGGCAAATGCATCAAACACCGTGGTGTCAGGTAATCTCATCATTGGTTGTTCAGATGTTTATGCCTTAATGGACCCTGGTGCATCTCATTCTTTTATTGCTCCGAGAGCCATCGAGAGGTTGGGTTTAATGGTCTCTGGGTTAGAGTGTCCCCTATGGGTCAGTGGACCCAAGTGTGACCCGTCAGTGGCAGAGTCAGTCTGCCAGTATAATCCAGTTTTTGCTGAGGGGAGATGCCTTTCTGCTGACCTTGTAGTTCTAGATTTGACAAATTTTGACGTCATTCTAAGGATGGATTGGCTATCTACCCATGGTGCTACCTTGGACTGCAGAGACAAGGTAGTCAAGTTCAGATGTCAGGATGGGTCAGAGGTTGTCTTCAGAGGAGACCGGAGGGGTACACCTAGAGGTTTGATATCAGCCCTATAGGCTCGTAAGCTGCTCAGGAGGGGTTGTCAGGGTTTTCTAGCTCATGTGAGAGAGCTGGATAGTCATGTCAGAAAGCCCGCCTCAGTGCCCGTGGTCAGAGAGTTTCTAGATGTCTTCTCAGACGAGCTGCCAGGTTTACCACCTACTAGGGAGATAGAGTTCGAAATTGAATTGATGCCTAGAACCAGACCGATCTTTATCCCTCCCTACAGGATGGCACCAGCTGAATTGAAGGAGCTTAAAGAGCAGTTGCAAGAGTTGGTAGATAAGGGCTTCATCCGACCGAGTACCTCACCTTGGGGTGCTCGAGTGCTGTTTGTGAGAAAGAAGGATGGATCTCTCAGACTTTGTATCGACTACAGGCAGTTGAACAAGGTCACTACCAAGAATAAGTACCCGTTGCCAAGGATCGACGATTTATTCGACCAGCTAGCAGGAGCAGGTTGTTTCTCCAAGATAGATCTAAGATTCGGGTACCATCAGCTGAGGATAAGAGAAGAGAATGTGCCGAAGACGACGTTCAGAACCAGATATGGGCACTATGAGTTCCTTGTGATGCCGTTCGGGTTAACCAATGCCCCTACAGCATTCATGGATCTCATGAACAGAGTCTTTAGTCAGTATCTGGATCACTTTGTTATTGTCTTCATAGATGATATCTTAGTGTATTTCAGGAATGCAGAGGAGCATGCCCATCATCTGAGGTTAGTTCTGCAGACCTTGAGGGAACATGGCTTGTATGCCAAGTTCTCCAAGTGTGAGTTCTGGTTGAGGAGTATTTCATTCTTGGGGCATGTTGTGTTAGAAAATGGAATAGAGGTGGACCCCAATAAGGTAGAAGCTGTGGCTAACTGGCCTAGACCCTCTACAGTGACAGAGATCAAGAGCTTCTTGGGTTTGGCAGGTTACTACAGGAGGTTCGTTCAGGACTTCTCTAAGATTGCAGCTCCTATGTCCAGACTAACTAAGAAGAATCAGAGGTTTGTGTGGACTGACCAGTGTGAAGAAAGCTTTGAAGAGCTAAAGAAGAGGTTGACGTCGGCACCGGTGTTGGCTCTGCCAACTAGTAATGAAGACTTCACAGTGTATTGTGATGCGTCCCGTGTGGGACTGGGTTATGTGCTGATGCAGAATGAAAGGGTAATTGCTTATGCTTCTAGGCAGCTGAAGAAGCACAAGTTGAATTACCCTACACACGACCTAGAAATGGCAGCGGTGATCTTTGCACTCAAGATGTGGAGGCATTACCTTTATGGGGTAAAATGTGAGATCTTCACAGATCATAAGAGCTTGCAGTACATCTTGAGTCAGAGAGAATTAAATCTGAGGCAGAGAAGATGGGTAGAACTGCTTAGTGACTATGATTACAAGATTCAGTACCATCCGGGTAAGGCGAATGTTGTGGCAGACGCCTTAAGCTGGAAATCACTTGGCAGTTTGTCCCATATTTCGGCAGAAAGGAGACCAGTGGTGAGGCAGTTCTTCGAGCTCATTAATGAAGGTCTACAGCTAGAGTTGTCTGGTACAGGTGCTTTGATAGCCCAGATGAGAGTGACAGCCGTGTTTCTGGAGCAGGTGGCTCAGAAACAGCACGAAGACCCAGAGTTAGTGAAGATTGCCAGGACTGTTCAGTCAGGCAAGAATGAAGAGTTCAGATTTGACAGCAAAGGGGTTCTCCGCTATGGGAACATATTGTGTGTACCACATGACGTAGGTCTAAAGGGAGATATTATGAGGGAAGCTCATAATGCTAGATACAGTGTTCACCCTGGAGCCACCAAAATGTATCAAGATCTGAAGAGAGTTTATTGGTGGCCAGCTATGAAAAGAGAAGTGGCACAGTTTGTATCAGCCTACGAAGTATGTCAGAGGGTGAAGCTGGAACATCAGAAGCCGGCTGGAATGCTCAACCCACTACCTATTCCAGAGTGGAAATGGGAGAATATAGCTATGGACTTCGTAGTGGGGTTACTGACATCGTCCAACAGATTGGACTCCATATGGGTGATTGTGGACAGACTGACCAAATCTGCTCACTTCATCCCTGTCAGGAGTGGCTATTCCGTGGACAAGTTGGTGCAGGTGTATGTTGATGAGATTGTCAGATTGCATGGGGTTCCTGTTTCAATAGTGTCTGACAGAGGACCCCAGTTCACCTCCAGGTTTTGGCAGAGTTTGCAGAATGCTATGGGTACCAGGTTGGATTTTAGCACTGCTTTCCATCCACAGACGGACGGACAGTCAGAAAGGACCATCTAGACAATAGAGGATATGCTCAGAATGTGTGTGCTAGATTTTGGCGGTTCTTGGAGGCAGCATCTACCTTTGGTGGAGTTTGCATACAATAACAGCCATCATGCTAGCATAGGGATGGCTCCATATGAAGCTTTGTATGGAAGGAAGTGCAGGTCGCCTGTCTGTTGGGAGGAAGTTGGAGAAAGGGCCTTGGCAGGGCCTAAGCTAGTAGAGATTACCAGCAGAGAGGTGCCCATAATCAGAGAAAGGATCAAGACTGCTGCGAGCAGGCAGAAGAGTTATGCAGATATCCGCAGAAGGCAAGTAGAGTTTTAGGAGGGGGATTTGGTATTGCTCAAGGAGTCTCCTATGAAATGGGTGATTCAGTTCGGGAAGAAAGGTAAGCTAGCTCCACGGTACATTGGACCCTTTGAAATCTTGCAAAAGATTGGGAATGTATCGTATAAGCTAGATTTACCTACTTCAATGGAGAGAATCCATCCGGTTTTCCATGTTTCCATGTTGAGGAAATTTGTGTCAGATCCGAGCAAGGTTCTTAGTGAGCCTGATGTGGAGATCCAAGAAGATCTCACCTATATTGAGCAGCCAGTACGGATCCTAGACACCCAGATCAGAAAGTTGAGAAACAAGAAGATCCCGATGGTGAAAGTCCTTTGGAATCACCACAACATCGAAGAATGTACCTGGGAGACACGGGAGTCCATGCTCCAGCAATATCCTCATCTCTTCTAAGGTTAGTTCTATGTGTATGATATGTGGTATGCTATGCATGAGTTATTTGGTGAACATTCGAGGACCAATGTTCTTAAGGGGGGAGAATGTAATATCCGGCTAGACTCCGGTATCGGAATTCCTACCGTCTGGTGGAATCTCGGATGTCGAAAACCTCTAGAAGGGTAAAATCATGTTTTTATAAAATGTTTTAATGTATTTTATGATTTTAAGTGAGGAGGAAATTAAGTTTTGAATGAAAAAGACCAAGGAGGCATTTCCAGGTTCGGCCGCCGAATATTGGATAGTTTAGGGGGGCGAGTTAGGCTTTCGAAAGTGGTTCAGGTTCGGCCGCTGAACCTCATGTTCGGCCGCCGAACTTGCATGAGTTTTGGAGGCATCTTAGGCTGCCGAAGGGTGGTTTGGCCAGCCCTATATAAGGGCTCCATGGCCGAAACAGATGTGTTTTCTCTCCCTTTTCGGCCAACGGTGAGTCCATGCTCTCCCACGGTCGGTTTTATTGATTTCCCTCAAATCTTTCAAGTTTTAACGAGTTCTAACTTGGTTTTGAAGAGATTTGAAGCTTAGAGCAAGTTTTGGAGTTTGGAGGTTCAAAGAGCTAGATCTCTCCCATCTCCGAGTTGGATCGTCTTTCCTCTCGTTCTTCAAGAGGTAAGAGTAGATCCTTAGCTCATTTTATATTTTTAACAAGTTTTATAAAGGTTTATGGGGTAGAAATGCATGTTTAGGTTATTTTGAGTTTATGGGTTTAAGTTGAGTTTTTGAGCAATGTGGATTGTTATGTATGTTTGATGTGTTGTAGTTGGGGTTTAGGATAGTTTGAAGCCCCTAGGAGCTTATGTATGTGTGTATGCATGTTTTGGAAGTGTTGGTTTGAGTTGGAATGGTTTGGGAGGCAAATGTGCATGATTGGAGGCTGAGTTCTGCCTTTGGAAGAACTCAGGTTCGGCAGCTGAAAGGACTTTCGGCCGCCGAACCTGCCTGTGGAGGCAAGCCTTTTGGCTGCCAAACCCTACCCCCGAAAGTGGACTTTCGACTCTGAAAGGGAGTTTCGGCCGCCGAAGGTGCCGCCGAACATGCATGAGTTTTGTCTCTAGAAGGAACCTTCGGCCGCCGAAAGTGCCGCCGAAGGTGCATGACTTTTGGCTCTGGAGGGACTTTTGGCCGCTGAACCTGCCGCCGAAAGTGTCTTGTTCAGCCTTCCTTTGCATGTTTTCTATGATTGTTTTAAGATGTTTCAGGGGGTTTTTAGGGAGCATTTTAGAGTCATGTTCATGTATGTTTGGTCCCTCATTTGAGTCCACCTGTGTAGGTTCGGACCCGAGGAACTGAGGACCCCAGCAGTGAGATAGCTGCTTCAGAGTCTTGTCTGAGCTAGCCTGAGGTGAGTAGAATGACTCTTTATGTTTCAAAGCAAATAATGAAAGTTTTAGCATGATTCACGCATCATGAATACTATGAGATATATTAGGTTGTTTGCATTAGAATTCACGAATATGTTGCATTGCATATTATGTTGTTGATGTGGATGAACATTGAATGATCCATTAGTCCTCGTATGATATGGTATGATGATGATGATGATGATATGGTATGGAAGTCCAGGAAGACCCATTCTACGTCCCTGGCATAATGTAAGAGAAAGTCCAGGAAGACCCATTCTACATCCCTGGCACATTGGAATGTTATGATATGTTATGTAAGAGGAAGTCCAGGAAGATCCATTCTACGTCCCTGGCACTATTGGATATGTAGAGGACTATTGGTGACAAGTTCATTCTTAATGTGATTTGTTTGTGATGTGATGCATTTCATAAAAGCATGAATTTTAAATATAACTGTAATACCCGGCTAGAGTCCGGCATCAGAATTCTACTTTTCGGTGGAATTCAGGATGTCAAAACTCTCTAGAAGGGTAATAGATATGTTTTCTATTGTGTTTTAGTATGTTTTAATGGTTTTAAGTGCAAAGGAAATGAGTTTTTGAAAGAAAAGCACTAAGGAAGGAAAGCCAGGTTCGGCCGCCGAACATGCATGAGTTTGGATTCACGTTAGGCCGCCGAAGGTGGTCTGGCCAGCCACCTATAAAAGTGTAATACCCGGCTAGACTCCGGTATCGGAATCCCTACCGTCCGGTGGGACCTCGGATGTCGGAAACCTCTAGAAGGGTAAAAACTATGATTTTATGAAATGTTTTCATGTATTTCATGCTTTTAAGTAAGAAATTAAATGAGTTTTTGCATGAAAATCCTTGGAAGAAAACCCAGGTTCGGCCGCCGAACTTCGAAGTTCGGCAGCCGAACATGCATGCGTTTTGGAGGCACGTTAGGCCCCCGAAAGCATAAGTGAGGGAAGTCAAGGTTCGGCTGCCGAACCTCAAGTTCGGCCGCCGAACATTTGCATGGATGCGGAGGCACATTCGGCCCCCGAACGTGGTCTGGCCAGCCACTATAAAAGGGTCCCTTAGCCGAAAATGGGCGAGCTTTTTCTCCCCATTTCGGCCAAGGTGAGCATTCCGCCATCCTTCCCCAATCTTGAGTTTTCCTTCCTTTTTCCCTGATCTTTACAAGTTTATAACTTTGTTTTTGAAGATCTTGGAGCTTAGAACGAGTTTTGGAGCTTGGAGACCAAAAGTTGGAACTTCTCCCATCTCCAAGTTTAGATCTCCTCAACCCTCGATCTTCAAGAGGTAAGGGCCGATCTTAAGCTCAATGTATGATTTAAACAAGTTTTATGAAGTTTTAAGGGGTAGAATGCATGTTAGGGTATATGTTAAACCTATGGGTTTTTGATGACTTTTTGAACAATGTAGCTTGATTGTGTGTGATTGAAGTGTTGTAGATGGGGTATATGCATGTTTGAGGCCCCTAGGAACTTGTATGCATGCTTTGGTTGAACAATATGCATGTTTGGAAGGTTTGGAGGCGAAATGTGCTAAGGGAGCCAAGTTTCTGCCCTTTGGCAGAAACCAGGTTCGGCAGCCGAAGGTACTTTCGGCCGCCGAACATGGCTGGGGAGGCAGGCCTTTCGGCTGCCGAAGTTGCTGTAATACCCGGCTAGACTCCGGTATCGGAAATTCCTACCGTCCGGTGGAATCTCGGATGTCGGAAACCTCTAGAAGGGGAAAACCATGTTTTATGAAATGTTTTTAAGGTATTTTATGTTTTAAGTAAAAAGGAAAATGAGTTTTGAATGAAAAAGGCCTAAGGAGGCTTTACCAGGTTCGGCCGCCGAAAGTTAAGTTCGGCCGCCGAACATGGATAGGTTTTGGGGAGCGCCTTTGGCCCCCGAAAGCCTTGTTTGAAAGACTTAAGGTTCGGCCGCCGAACCTCATGTTCGGCCGCCGAACATGCATGAGATGTGGGGGCACGTTAGGCCGCCGAAAGGTGGCAGAACCAGCCCTATAAAAGGCCCCGTGACCGAAACAGGCGAGGTTTCCTCTCCCATTTCGGCCGACGGTGAGCTCTAGCCCTCCTTTGTTCATTTTAAGTGTTTTCCCTCAAATCTTTCAGATTTTAACAAGTTACATCTTGTTTTTGAAGAGTTTTGAAGTTAGAGTAAGATTGGAAGCTTGGAGACCAAAGAGCGGATTTCTCCCTACCTCCAAGCTAGGATCGTTTTTCCTCTCGATCTTCAAGAGGTAAGCTTAGATCCAACCTCTCTTGCATGTTTTAAGAAAGTTTTAAGTAGATCTATGGGGTAGAAAAGCATGAGTAGGCTTGTTGAAGTTTCTGTTATGTTTATGGGTTCAATGTGCATGTTCTTGAGCAATGTGCCTTGTTTGTGTGTTGTAGTTGGGGTTTAAGTTAGTTTGAGACCCCTAGGAGCTTGTATGCTTGAGTATGCATGTTGTAGAATAGGTCTTTGCATGATTGGTTGTGTAGGGGGTTGGAATGGGCAAGAAGAACCAAGTTTCTGCCCTTTGGCAGAAACCAGGTTCGGCAGCCGAAGGGACTTTCGGCCGCCGAACCAGCTTGGGAGGCAGCTTTAGGCTGCCGAAGCCTGCCCCCGAAAGTGGGAGTTTCGGCTCTGTCCGAGACTTTCGGCCGCCGAAGGTGCCGCCGAACATGCATGAGTTTCGTCTCTGTCTGGGAGTTTCGGCCGCCGAAGGTGCCGCCGAACCTGCCTGACTTTCGGATCTGTCTGGACTTTCGGCCGCCGAAGGTGCCGCCGAAAGTGCCCTGTCCAGACTTTTCTTGCATGTTTTTACGTGATGTTTTCAGGATGTCTTAGGGGGTTCTTGGGGAGTATAGTAGAGTTATGTTTACGTATGTTTGGTCCCTCACTGGAGTCCACCTGTGTAGGATCGGACCCGAGGAACCAAGGTGTTTAGCAGTGTCAACCATTTCAGAATCGGTGCAGAGCTAGTCTCAGGTGAGTGGAACTAAACCTAATGTTTTAAGTAAGAAATTAAATGTTTTTAGAGCATGATCCATGCATCATAAATGCCATGATATATGTATTAGGTTGTTTTGCATTAGAACTCACGAATATGATGCATTGCATAATATGTTGTTGATGTGGATGGATGTTGGATGATCCTTAGCCCTCAGTATGAGATGAGATAATATGATATGATATGCCATGGTATGATATGAGAAAGACCAGGTCGCCCCTGGTACTATGTTATGTAAGCGAACACTAGGTGAGGCCTAATCGCCCCTGGTGTAGTTGGACTTGTTATGATATGAGTTATGTAAGCGAATACTAGGTGTGGCCTCATCGCCCCTGGTATAGTTGGACGTACTACAGTATGTAGAGGGCTATAGGTGACAAATTCATCCTTGATGTGATATGTTTGTGATGTGTTGCATTTCATGAAAGCATGAACAAGAAAAAGTTACTTAATAAGATACCTAAAAAATGGAGGAACTATAATAATAATAAAATGAACAATAAGATACCTAAAAATGGAGGAATTAAAGCAAATATTTTTAGTTTCTGCTCACTGGGCTTTCTAGCTCACCCCTCTCCCCTAACCCCAGTCTTGCAGGTGCAGAGTAGATAGAGATAGTCAGGAGATCAGCAGGTTACGTCCATGGTCATGATTATGTAATAGAATAGTTGTGGACATGATGTAATGTAAGGTTATGTATTGATGTAACAAGAGTTGTATTGTATAATGATATTATGTTATATGATCAGAGTTATAGTATTGTGCTTGGCCCGAGTTGGTTAATCCCTTTGTACATGAGTTTTAATTTTATGTGTTTCATGTGATGGACCGAGTTTGACAAAGGGGTATGCTGACCCTAGGGGTTCTATGAGTTCAGTCATAGTGCATACACAGGTCAAACGGGTTAAAGAAGAAGTTTACATTTTTATGCTTTAAAGTTTATGCTTATGTTTGATCATGTATGGGATTATACCAGCTATACAGGATGTATGTCAGGCTTGCTACGGGTCCCGGCGGCCTTAAGCCGATCTGGATCCTAGCGCCGGTAGCGGTCCGGATTTTCGGGTCGTTACAGAGTGGTATCAGAGCCTGGTTCACATGGTCGGACCTATAGTGTGTCGGGCTCATAGAGGTTATAGTAGGGCAAGCACAATAGGAAGATCATGTCCACTAGGATAGGATATGGAGTCCTGTCTTGTATGATGATGTGGAATGCCATGATGATGAGCATGTGCATTAATGCTATGATGTGTATATGATGTAGGTTCATGTGTTTCCACATGAACCGTATGATGCTTATGTTTATGTGCTATGTTATGCTTTCAGAAGTGATGATGAGAGGAACTCGTCGATCTGCGAGATTGACTGGAGCTCCGCCAGAGAATGAGGGCATGGATGCCCATCCCCCTGCTCTGCGGAGGGCAAGATCTTGTAGGACGATCAGAGAAAGTACATCAAGGGACCCCAGAAGGTCTTTTGATGCAGGTCGGAGGAGATCAGTTCATGAAGGTATGTCAGCGGATGTGATGGAAACAGAGGAGGATAACCAGAGAAGAGATAGTAGTTTGGGCATGAGTATGTCAGTAGAGGATATGGGGGAGTCCCTAGGAGGCACTCAGGCCTCGGGTTTTGTTCCACCGCAGTATCCACCCTACCCGCAAGGGCCAGGGTATCCGATGGGAGGTACGTCGGATTTCTTCAGCTATAACCCATATCCCACCTTTATGCCCTATCCTCCCTTTCACCCACCGTACCCACAGTACCCCATGTTTCCATCCTCACCCTTTTTCTCAGGTCCAGCTAACCCTAACCCAGGGAATGCTGCACCTCCTCCTCCACCAGCAGAACCAATTGTCCCTGATGTCCAGATACCCAAACCTGGTTCATCAGTTGGGGGTAGAGTAAAGATGACAGATTACCTAAAGTTGGATGCCCCCAAGTTTGAATCAGGTGATGACCCTTTTGAGTACCTCAGAACGGTAAAGATGATAACAGATGAGTTAGGAGCGAGTGACAGTAGAGCCATTCAGATGGCAGGGTTCACATTGAAATGCAAGAAGGCAAGGGAATGGTTCAAAAACTATGTGAACCCAAGGTTGGAGAGCTTATCCTGGGAGCAGTTTGCCAATGAGTTTGCAGGATGGGCTTTTCCAGATAGTTCCAGAGAATTGAAGATGATTGAGTTTGAGCAGCTAAGTCAGACGGAAGAGATGAGTATAGATAAGTTTACAGACAGGTTCCTGGAGCTGTTGCCGTTTGCAGAACAAGGTCTTGACACAGACCTGAAGAAGTCTAGGAGATATGTTATGAAGCTTCACTCCAGGTATTCCTCGTTGGTTCAATCAGCAGAAAGGGAGAGCTCCATGCTATAGTGGATATGGCACGGAGAATGGAGGCTAGTGCCATTGTCCAGGGGACAGTTAAACAGTATGTGGCACAGTCTTCGGGTTCCAAAATCCCAGGGACAAGTGATGTTGATCTCTCCCCTTTGAGCGAGGCTGTCACAAAAAGTAAGAAGGGAGGCAGAGGCCTCAGAAGATCGAAGAAGAGCAAGTTTTGGGAACAGATAAAGTCAGGTCTGGGTTTAAGTGATGGTTCGAGCTCTAGTTCGGGTAACTCCAGATGTATACGGTGCGGTAGGCAGCACAAGGGAGTCTGTTTGATTGGGACAACAGCATGCTTCAGGTGCGGACAGGAGGGGCACATGGCACGTGAGTGTCCCACCGCGACCTTGGTGGCACGGTCCCAGCAGACAGTTTCGGACAGTGTAGCTCACCCAGTAGCTCCATCCTTGTTTCAGGGCAGTGGTAGAGGCGGAGACAGGGGGACAGCCCCTTCTTCAGCAGGTTCCCGTGGGGAAGGTCCATCAGCTCCAGCGCGGATCTTCGCCATGACCCAGCAGGAGGCTAACACATCAAACCCGATGGGATCAGGTAATCTCACTCTTTTATGTTTGATGTGTACACTTTTATGAACCATGATGTTTCTCTTTTCCTTGTTTACTTGTGAGCCCTTGTGAGGTTGGGTTGATAGCTTATGGGTTAGAGTATCCCCTTGGGGTCAGTGCACCCAAGTGTGATCCATCTGTGGCAGAGTCAGTCTGCCGGTATAGTCAGAGTTTGTGTTGTGAGTAGATGCTTTCCAGCTGACCTAGCGGTTCTAGATTTGACTGTTTGACGTCATTCTAGTGTTGGATTGGTTCTTCTACTAGTGGTACTACCTAGTCTGCAGAGACAAGGTAGTCAGGTTCAGAGTTCAGGATGGATCAGAGGTAGTCCGTAGAGGGGACAAAATAGGGATACCTAGAGGTTCAGTATCAACCCTATAGGCTCGTAGGTTGTTCAGGAAAAGTTGTCAGGGGTTCTAGCTCTTCAGAGAGAGTATAGCAGTCAGGTCAGGGAGCCCGCCTCAATGCCCGTTGTTAGAGAGAGTTTTAGATGTTTCTCCAGATGAGTTCCCAGGACTACCACCTGTCAGGGAGATAGAGCTTAAAATAGAAGTAATTCATGAAATTGGACCAATCTCTATCCCTCTCTACAGGATGGTATCAATAGAGTTAAAGGAGTTATAAGGATCAGTTGTAAGAATTGGTAGTTGAGGGTTTCCATCTGACTGAGCACTTCGCCTTGGGGTGTTCCAGTGTTGTTATGAGAATGAAAGACGGATCCCTAGGACTTTGCATCGACTACAAGTCGTTGAACGAAGTCACTACCCCGATCAGGTAGTTGTTACCGTGGATCGACGATCTAGTTGAAATCAGCTAGCAGGAGCTAGTTGCCTTTCCAAGATAGATCTGAAGTCCAGGTACCATCAGTTAAGATCAAGGAAGAAGATGTACAGAGAGCAGTGTTTAGAACCAGATATGGGCACTATGGGTTCCTAGGAATGTCGTTCGGGTGAATGCACACCCCTACAACATTCATGGATCTCATAAGCAGAGTTTTAGTCGGTTTCTGGATCACTCCGTTATTGTCTTCATTGACGGTACCTCGGTGAGTTCCAGAAATGCAGAAGGGTACGCCCATCATCTGAAATCAGGATTACAGATCCTGAGAGAACATGGCTTGAATGCTCAGTTCTCCAAATGTGAGTTCCGGTCAAGGAGCATACTTTTCTTGGGTCATATGTGTTGGAAAAAAAAAAAAAAAAAAAAGAAAAGTGAAGTAGACCTGAGAAAGTTGAAGTTGTAGCCGACTAGCCCAGGCCCATTGTAGTGACAAAGATCAAGAGCTTTTGGGTTGGGCAGGTTACCTAATGGAGGTTCATCTAGAACTTCTCTAGAGTTGCCGCTCCTATGGCCAGACGGATCAAGAAGAACTAGAAGGTGTGTGGTCTACTCAGAGTGAAGAGGGCTTTGGAAGAGCCAAAGGAAATGTAGATGTCAGCACCAGTGGTGGCTCTGTCCGCCAGTGATGAAGATTTCACAGTGTCCCGTGATACGTTCCGAGTGGGACTAGGTTGTGTGTTAATGTAAAGTGGTAGAATGATTGCTTATGCTTCTAAGTAGCGGAAGAAGCATGAGTTGAATCATCTTACGCACGACCTAGAGATGGCGATGGTAATACTTGCACTCAAGATGTGGAGGCGATACCTGTATAAGGTATGTGGATAGATCCTTACAGATCGAAAGAACTTGCAATACATCTTGAGTCAAGGGAGAAGAACCTGAATTAAAGGAGATGGGTAAAAACTGCGTAGTGGTTATGACTTCAAGGTTCGGTATATTCGGCTGAGGCAGATATTTCGATAGATGCCCTCAACCGGAAACCACTTGGCAGCTTACCCCATCCCTTAGTACAGTAAGAAGAAAGCCACTAGTTAGAAGATGAGAAGAAACAGAACTGCTGAGAGTCAGCAGGAGAGTATGGAGTCGTCCGCAAGAGACATGTAAATTTCAGAAGAGAAGAAGAGTTTTTGTTAGAGTGCGCAGTGGAAGCGTGTTGAGGTTCTCGAGGAAGATGAGGTTACTGGAGATGTCTCCTAAAGAGAGGGTGACTCGTTATGGGCAGAGAGGTGAATTAGCTCTAAGATACATTAGACCCTTTGAAATCCGGCAAAGGATTTGGGAATGTATCCCATGAGTTAGATTTACCTACTTCAATGGAAGAAATCCATCCGTTTTTTTTTTTTTTTTTTTTTTTTTTTTCTTTTTTTCTTTTCCATGTTTCCACGGTATATGAGTTTGTGTCGGGTCCGAGTGAGGTTCTTGAAGGAACCAGAGGTGGAGATCGCAGAGGATCTCACCTATGTTGAGCAGCTAGTACAGACCGCAGACACGCACGTTAGAAAGTGTGGAAACAAGGAAATCCCGATGGTGAAAGTCCCTTAGAATCACCTTAAGATGAAAAGTGCATCAGGGAGACCGAGAGTTCATACTCCAGTGACACCGTGTTTCTTTTTAAATTCGAACTTATGTGTTGTTATGATTGTATGTTATGTTTCACGTTATGCATGTCCTAATTGAGGAACATTCGGGGACGAATGTTCTTAAGGGGGGGAGAATGTAATACCCGGCTAGACTCCGGTATCGGAAATTCCTACCGTCCGGTGGAATCTCGGATGTCGGAAACCTCTAGAAGGGGAAAACCATGTTTTATGAAATGTTTTTAAGGTATTTTATGTTTTAAGTAAAAAGGAAAATGAGTTTTGAATGAAAAAGGCCTAAGGAGGCTTTACCAGGTTCGGCCGCCGAAAGTTAAGTTCGGCCGCCGAACATGGATAGGTTTTGGGGAGCGCCTTTGGCCCCCGAAAGCCTTGTTTGAAAGACTTAAGGTTCGGCCGCCGAACCTCATGTTCGGCCGCCGAACATGCATGAGATGTGGGGGCACGTTAGGCCGCCGAAAGGTGGCAGAACCAGCCCTATAAAAGGCCCCGTGACCGAAACAGGCGAGGTTTCCTCTCCCATTTCGGCCGACGGTGAGCTCTAGCCCTCCTTTGTTCATTTTAAGTGTTTTCCCTCAAATCTTTCAGATTTTAACAAGTTACATCTTGTTTTTGAAGAGTTTTGAAGTTAGAGTAAGATTGGAAGCTTGGAGACCAAAGAGCGGATTTCTCCCTACCTCCAAGCTAGGATCGTTTTTCCTCTCGATCTTCAAGAGGTAAGCTTAGATCCAACCTCTCTTGCATGTTTTAAGAAAGTTTTAAGTAGATCTATGGGGTAGAAAAGCATGAGTAGGCTTGTTGAAGTTTCTGTTATGTTTATGGGTTCAATGTGCATGTTCTTGAGCAATGTGCCTTGTTTGTGTGTTGTAGTTGGGGTTTAAGTTAGTTTGAGACCCCTAGGAGCTTGTATGCTTGAGTATGCATGTTGTAGAATAGGTCTTTGCATGATTGGTTGTGTAGGGGGTTGGAATGGGCAAGAAGAACCAAGTTTCTGCCCTTTGGCAGAAACCAGGTTCGGCAGCCGAAGGGACTTTCGGCCGCCGAACCAGCTTGGGAGGCAGCTTTAGGCTGCCGAAGCCTGCCCCCGAAAGTGGGAGTTTCGGCTCTGTCCGAGACTTTCGGCCGCCGAAGGTGCCGCCGAACATGCATGAGTTTCGTCTCTGTCTGGGAGTTTCGGCCGCCGAAGGTGCCGCCGAACCTGCCTGACTTTCGGATCTATCTGGACTTTCGGCCGCCGAAGGTGCCGCCGAAAGTGCCCTGTCCAGACTTTTCTTGCATGTTTTTACGTGATGTTTTCAGGATGTCTTAGGGGGTTCTTGGGGAGTATAGTAGAGTTATGTTTACGTATGTTTGGTCCCTCACTGGAGTCCACCTGTGTAGGATCGGACCCGAGGAACCAAGGTGTTTAGCAGTGTCAACCATTTCAGAATCGGTGCAGAGCTAGTCTCAGGTGAGTGGAACTAAACCTAATGTTTTAAGTAAGAAATTAAATGTTTTTAGAGCATGATCCATGCATCATAAATGCCATGATATATGTATTAGGTTGTTTTGCATTAGAACTCACGAATATGATGCATTGCATAATATGTTGTTGATGTGGATGGATGTTGGATGATCCTTAGCCCTCAGTATGAGATGAGATAATATGATATGATATGCCATGGTATGATATGAGAAAGACCAGGTCGCCCCTGGTACTATGTTATGTAAGCGAACACTAGGTGAGGCCTAATCGCCCCTGGTGTAGTTGGACTTGTTATGATATGAGTTATGTAAGCGAATACTAGGTGTGGCCTCATCGCCCCTGGTATAGTTGGACGTACTACAGTATGTAGAGGGCTATAGGTGACAAATTCATCCTTGATGTGATATGTTTGTGATGTGTTGCATTTCATGAAAGCATGAACAAGAAAAAGTTACTTAATAAGATACCTAAAAAATGGAGGAACTATAATAATAATAAAATGAACAATAAGATACCTAAAAATGGAGGAATTAAAGCAAATATTTTTAGTTTCTGCTCACTGGGCTTTCTAGCTCACCCCTCTCCCCTAACCCCAGTCTTGCAGGTGCAGAGTAGATAGAGATAGTCAGGAGATCAGCAGGTTACGTCCATGGTCATGATTATGTAATAGAATAGTTGTGGACATGATGTAATGTAAGGTTATGTATTGATGTAACAAGAGTTGTATTGTATAATGATATTATGTTATATGATCAGAGTTATAGTATTGTGCTTGGCCCGAGTTGGTTAATCCCTTTGTACATGAGTTTTAATTTTATGTGTTTCATGTGATGGACCGAGTTTGACAAAGGGGTATGCTGACCCTAGGGGTTCTATGAGTTCAGTCATAGTGCATACACAGGTCAAACGGGTTAAAGAAGAAGTTTACAGTTTTATGCTTTAAAGTTTATGCTTATGTTTGATCATGTATGGGATTATACCAGCTATACAGGATGTATGTCAGGCTTGCTACGGGTCCCGGCGGCCTTAAGCCGATCTGGATCCTAGCGCCGGTAGCGGTCCGGATTTCCGGGTCGTTACAGTTGCCCCCGAAAAGAGACTTTCGTCTCTGTCTGGCACTTTCGGCCGCCGAAGGTGCCGTCGAACCTACCTGAGTTTCGTCTCTGTCCAGGACTTTCGGCCGCCGAAGGTGCTGCCGAAAGTGCCCTGTTCAGCCATTTCTTGCATGTTTTCATGTGTTATTTTCAGGATGTTTTAGGGGGTTTTTGGGGAGTATTTTAGAGTCATGTTCATGTATGTTTGGTCCCTCATTTGAGTCCACCTGTGTAGGTTCGGACCCGAGGAACCGAGACCCCCAGCAGTGAGCCAGCTGCTTCAGAGTCTCTTCAGAGCTAGCCAGAGGTGAGTGGAATAAACTTTAAGTTTTAAAGCAAATTAATGAAATGTTTTAGCATGACTCACGCATCATGAATGCCATGAGATATATTAGGTTGTTTGCATTAGAATTCACGAATATGTCGCATTGCATACTTTGTTGTTGATGTGGATGAATGTTGAATGATCCATTAGCCCTTGTATGTCATGATAGCCTATGTGAGTCCAGGTGTGCCTGCTACGGCTCTACGCCCCTGGCACTATGACAGATTATGGAAGTTCGGGTGTGCCTGCTACGGCTCTACGCCCCCGGCATGTATAAGTAAGAAAGATAGGGGCTAAATGGTGACAAGTTCATCCTTGTTGTGAAATGTTTGTGTTATGGCGCATACATGAAAGCATGATTTAAATTGATGTTTTATTATTCTGCTCACTGGGCTCTAGTAGCTCACCCCACTCCCTTTATCCCCAGAGTTGCAGGTACAGGATAGATCAGGAAGTCGGCTAGAGTGAAGTTAAGTCATGTATGTTGTAATAGATAGTAGTGGACATGAACATGATGTAATGAGTATTTATGACCATGTAATGTAATGAATGATTTGATGATGTATTGAGGATTATAGTAGTGCTTGACCTAGAGGTGTGTGAATCCCCATTATGTACAGAGTATTTAATGAGTAATGATGTTAATGACCATGATTATCCAAGCTGATATGTATGATGATGATACCCCATTGGAGTATTTGATGAGGACTCCAGTGTGGGGTTTATGTATGATTTTGTGCATGCACAGGTTTTGCTTGGATAAGAGAAAAGAAAAATTTTTACAGATCATGTATATGTTGTTATGTATGGGATTCCACAGGTTTACAGGAGGTATGTAGGCTTGCTACGGGTCCCGGCGGCCTTAAGCCGATCTGGATCCTAGCGCCGGTAACGGGTCGGATTTCCGGGTCGTTACAAAAAGGCTCTAGGTCGGTGAAATGGATAAGCTTTGTTCATTTTCACAGACAGAGGTGAGACCATGCTCTTCCTTGGGTGATTTTCATGTTCTCTACAAATCTTTCCAAGTTTTGATGAATTTGTATGTTGTTTTGAAGGTTTTGAGCTAAAAACCAAGGTTTTGAAGTTTGGAGACTTTGTGAGAGAGTTGCTCCATATCTCCACGTTAGGATCACATATCCTCTAGATCTTCAAGAGGTAAGTGTAGATCCTTAGCTTCTTTTCATGTTTTATAAAGGTTGTATGGAGTTTATGTGTAGAGATGCATGTTTAGGGTAAGTTGAGTTTTTGGTTGATTTGTGGTCAAAGCTTGCTTATGTATTTAGTTGTGATGTTTGTTGGGGTTTTGAGGTAGTTTTGGACCCCTTTGTGCATATGCTTGAGTCTATGTGTGTTGTAGAGTTGAGGTTTGCATGGTTGAGAAGTTTGGAGGAAGATTGCATGAGGTTGAGCAGGGTTCTGCCTTACTGGGGAATCCAGTTTCGGCCGCCGAAAGAGGGTTCGGCCGCCGAACATGCTAAGGAGGTGGTTTCGGCTGCCTAAGCTTACCCAAGCTTGCCCCCGAAAGTTTGGACTTTCGGCTCTGGAGGGGAGTTTTGGCCGCCGAAAGTGCCGCCGAAAGTGCTTGAGTTTCGTCTCTGGAAGGGACTTTCGGCCGCCGAACCTGCCGCCGAAAGTGCCTTGTCCAGCCTTCTTTTGCATGTTTTCCTTGATTGTTTTAGGATGTTTTAGGGGGTTTTTAGGGAGTTTTTTAGAAATGTTCTTGAGTTAGTTTGGTCCCTCATTTGAGTCCACCTGTGTAGGAACGAACCATAGGAACCGAAGAGATCAGCAGTGAGCACTGCTTCAGAGTTTTCAGAGTCAGTTCAGAGTCAGCCTGAGGTGAGTGGAACTAAACTAAACTTAATCTTTTAATATGAGAACTTAAATGCTTTTAGCATGTTTCATGCACCATGATTATGTAATAGGTTGATTGCATTAGACATCACGAAGATGTTGCATTGCATTCTATGTTGTTGTTATTGTGGGTGATAGTGGATGATCCATTAGTCCCTGAGAAAGACCAGGTGCCTATTCTACGCCCTGGCACGGTATATGGTAAGTTATGTTATGATGTGATAGAACAGGAAGACTAGGTGCCCATTCTATGCCCTGGCACGAGTTTAGGATGTCGGGACTATTGGTGACATGTTCACCCGAGATGATGTGAATTGTCTGTGATGTGATGCATTTCATGAGAGCATGTTTATAACATGTTTTATTGTTTTACTCACTGGGCTATAGTAGCTCATTCCACTCCCTTAACCCCAGTCTTGTAGGTTCAGAGTTCAGGGGGAGTTCAGCAGGGTACAGAAAGAGTAAAGAGTTTTGTAATAGCATAGTGTGGACATGTAATGTTGTACAAGAGAAGTTTTAGTGTTGTAAAGAGTGTTGTATAGTATTGTGCTTGACCCATATGTTTGTAAATCCATGTTGTATACATGGTCTGTTTAGGGAAATGCTTTATGAGTATGATCACCAGGCTTAACATTGTATGAGATTAACCCGTCTAGAGCAAGCTCTAGTAAGGGGTTCTTTAGTACAGAGAGAGTGCATGCACAGGTTAAGCCTTGGTTCAGAGCAAAGTTTTATGTTTTTTCAGAAAATGTATGATCATGCATGGGATTTTACAGGTACACAGAGAGTATAGCAGGCTTGCTACGGGTCCCGGCGACCTTCAGTTGACCTGGATCCTAGCACCGGTAGCGGTCCGATTTTTAGGTCGTTACAATAATGTTTTATTATTCTACTCACTGGGCTCTAGTAGCTCACCCCCTTTCCCTTAATCCCCCAGGTTTGCAGGTACGGGATAGAGCAGGAAGTCAAGAGTAAAGTTATGTTCTATGTAATAGTTAGTTGTGGACATGAGAATGATATAATGTATAGTACAGCTATGTAATGATGAGTATTGAGGTTTAGAATTGTGCTTGACCCTAGTATGTTGTTAATCCCTTTTTGGTTACATGATCTTTTAATGAAATGTTTTATGATATTATGTAAACCAAACTTAAAATATGATATGTTACTCCATTGGAGTATTTAATAAGGTCTCTAGTGTGGGGTTTGATGGTTATGCTTATGAGTTGTGCATGCACAGGTTGAGTTTGGTAAATGAATGAGAAAGTTTAAAATTTTTATGTATATGTTGATCATGTATGGGATTAAACAGGTGTACAGGTTGTATATTAGGCTTGCTACGGGTCCCGGCGGCCTTAAGCCGATCTGGATCCTAGCGCCGGTAGCTGTCCGATTTTCGTGTCGTTACAATCTCTCTCAAAGAGAGGGACAAATTCTATCTTGATTGTTCAATATCCTCTACATAATTTCTATCATGCTCAATCATAACCTTTATGATTATCATATTAAAGACAATGTTTGGTTATGTCAAAATATAACAGTCCTTATGTTGAAAACTATGACAATCTCAAGTCAAAGGATTAAAACATAACTATCTTGAGATTCAATTATGACAATAAACCATATAGTGATCTCAATATGGGTTCATACAATACTTTGTTCTCTAAAAAGTATGTATGATTATTGAATTATATCAACATATACATAATCATCTCATGATTATCAATCAATAATCATACTAGTCATATTTTGTTATTATCACCATAATAATAAGTAACCAGGGATGTTAATCATTATTATGTAACATGCAAACAAATAATAATGATAATAAAACCTCTTTTATTAATAACCAAAATGACATACAAAAAGGTCCAAGATAATGGACTAGAGCAAATACACTAATAGATTAGGAGCCTCTTGTCCATCTCGTTTGCACCGAACTCCCACTTTAAGGCTTTGTGTTGTTCCTTGGCCATATAGGTGGAAAGGGCACCCTCCAATGTAGAGTGTATAGCATTATCAAAAAGCTCGTCCGTCTCGACTTCATTCAGGTAGTAGTGATCTGCAGGCCTCAGGGTACTTTTGATTAGCAGGAGGCCTAGAGTATGATCGTCAAAAAGTTAGGGTGCCTGGTTTAGCGCTAAGGCCAGGCGCTGGATGCTCAGAGGCCCATAAGATTTTATCCCCATGCTTGCTGAGGGGGAAGGGATATCAGCAGAAAGCTCAGAAGCTAGAGCAGAAGCAGAAGTGCCCAGGGTAAAAGGTTTAGGCTGAAGATGGCTCTAGCTTGCTTACAGATAACTCTGCTAAGACAAAATGACATTCCTCATCGCCTGGATGATGTCCATTTTCTTTAGAGATTTAGCCATCGTTAAGGGAAAGGCTAAAACTTCATCATCTTCCCTCCTTGGATGAACCTTATCCTTCTTTAATTCCACCTAATGACGTCAACTTGTTTGAAGACGCCCAAAAACTCCCAGCATATGGTGATGAAGGATGAAAAAATTATTTTTCCACTGTTTCAAAAAGGAAGATATCTGGTCAAACAAGGTTAAGTGTTTTCGACTGCTAAAGTACCAAAAATCCTCATTCTTACGGATATCCAGCTGGTATAATTGGAAAAAGAGTGTTACACTCGGTTCGATGTGGTTGTTGAGATAGATAAATAAGAAAGCCACTAGAATTCTCCAGTTATTAGGATGAAGCTGGGCAACAAAAAACTTGTAATACCCGGCTAGACTCCGGTATCGGAATTCCTACCTTCCGGTGGAATCTCGGATGTCGGAAGCCTCTAGTAGGGTAGAAACATGTTTTCATAAAATGTTTTAAAGTATTTCATGGTTTTAAGTATGAAAATTTAATGAGTTTTTGCATGAAAAGTCTTTGGAGGAAAACCCAGGTTCGGCTGCCGAAAGTCAAGTTCGGCCGCCGAACATGCATGCGTTTTGGAGGCACGTTAGGCCCCCGAAAGCATGAGCGAGGGAAGTTCAGGTTCGGCCGCCGAAAGTCAAGTTCGGCCGCCGAACATGGCATGCATGCGGAGGCACTTTCGGCCCCCGAACGTGGCCTGGCCAGCCACCTATAAAAGGGTCCCTTAGGTCCGCACGGGCGAGCTTTTTCTTCCCCGTCGTCGGCCAAGGTGAGTCTCCGCCACCCCTCCCTCGATCTTGAGTGTTTTCCTTAGATCTTCCATGATTTTCACGGGTTTTAACTTCTGTTTTGAAGATTTGTGAGTAAAGAGCAAGTTTTGGGTACTTGGAGGTTCAAAGAGCTCAATCTCTCCATCTCCAAGCTAGGGTCGCCTTTCCTCTCGTTTCTTCAAGAGGTAAGCTCGGATCCACCCTTGTTATGTGTTTTAAACAAGCATTAAGTTGTTTTATGGGGTAGAAATGCATGTTAGGCTTTAAGTTGAGTTTATGGGTTTTGAGGATGATTTGAACAATGTATGTTGATTTTTGTGTGTTTGAAGTGTTGTAGTTGGGGTATATGGTAGTTTGAGACCCCTAGGTGTGATGTATGGTGTGTATGCATGTTTTAGAACAAGTTTATGCATGATTTGAGAGTTGGGAGGCAAATGTGCATAAAGGAGCCAAGTTTCTGCCCTTTGGCAGAAACCAGGTTCGGCAGCCGAAGGCACTTTCGGCCGCCGAACGAACATGGCTGGGGAGGCAGGCCTTTCGGCTGCCAAAGTTGCCCCCGAAAAGAGACTTTCGTCTCTGTCTGGGACTTTCGGCCGCCAAAGGTGCCGCCGAACATGCATGAGTTTCGCCTCTGTCTGGGACTTTCGGCCGCCGAAGGTGCCGCCGAAAGTGCCCTGTCCAGCCATTTCTTGCATGTTTTTATGTGATGATTTCATGATGTTTTAGGGGGTTTTTGGGGAGTATATTAGAGCTATGTTTATGTATATTTGGTCCCTCATTGGAGTCCACCTGTGTAGGTTCGGACCCGAGGAACCGAGGACCCCAGCAGTGAGCCAGCTGCTACAGAGTTTATCAGAGCTAGCCAGAGGTGAGTGGAATAAACCTTAAGTTTTAAAATGAATGAATGAAATATGAATTTTGAGCATGATCCATGCATCATGAATGCCATGAGATATAGTAGGTTGCTTGCATTAGTATTCACGAATATGTTGCATTGCATTTATGATGTTGATGTGGATTGGTCATTGGATGATCCTTTAGTCCTCATATGATATGATGATGTTATGGCATGATATGGTATGGAAGTCCAGGTTGTACCCATTCTACGTCCCTGGCACGATGTAAGAGGAAGTCCAGGTTGTACCCATTCTACGTCCCTGGCACAGTTGGACTGTATGATATGTTATGTTAAGGGAAAGACCGGTTGTACCCATTCTACGTCCCGGCACAGTTGGACTATGTAGAGGACTATTGGTGACAATACCATCCGAGATGTGATTTGTTGTGATGTGTTGCATTACATAATGGCATGAGATTTTTAAATATATGTTTTCACTATTCTGCTCACTGGGCTTTGTAGCTCACCCCTCTCCCCTAACCCCAGCTGTGCAGGTACAGGGTAGACCAGGAGGTTAGCCAGAGTTTTGAAGTATGTGTATGTAATAGTTAGATGGTGGACATGACAGTTGTACTATAATGTAATGTAAGAGATTACAGTATGTTATGTAATGAGGTATTTTGAGGTTATAGATGTGCTTGACCCTATGAGTTTTGTAATCCCTTGTTGATGCATGATCTTAGATATTTGATGATACAGATGTTAGCCAACTCATCTCATGATGTATTGCCCATTGAGGCATTGTTGAGATCCCACAGAGGGATTATGTTTATGATCATGACTATGCATAGTATATGTTCAGGTTGAGTTGGATGTATGAAAGGAAAAGTTTAAATTTTTTATGTATGTTTGTGGATCATGTATGGGATTAAACAGGTTTACAGGTTGTATGTCAGGCTTGCTACGGGTCCCGGCGGCCTTAAGTCGACCCGGATCCTAGCGCCGGTAGCGGTCCGATTTTCGGGTCATTACAGAATGGTATCAGAGCCCTAGGTTCATATGGTCGGACCTAGAGTGTCGGGCTCATAGATGTTATAGAAGGTCAAGCACAATAGGAAGATCATGTCCACTAGGATAGGATGTGGAGTCCTGTCTTGTATGATGATGTGAAATGCCATGATTCTATACATGTGCATTGATGTTATGATATGCTATGCTATGTGACGTATGTGATGAGGGTTCATGTGTGCCCACATGAACCATATGATACTAATGTTTGTATGACGTGTACTGTTTTCCAGAAAATAGGATGAGAGGAACTCGTCGATCTGCACGATTGACTGGAGTGCCACCTGAGGATGAGGGCACGAGCGCCCGTCCTCCTACATTGCCTAGGGCAATGTCTTGTAGAGCCAACAGAGAAAGAGTGTCAAGGGACCCTAGAAGGTCTTTCGATGCTAGCAGAAGGGGGACTGATAGAGGAGGAAGTTCTTCAGATGTGAGGGAGGTTATGGAAGAGGAGCAGAGGAGGGATGGGAATCTGGATGTGAACATGGAGGAAGAAGGGACAGGGGAGTCTCAGGGAGGCGTTCAGGCCTCGGGGTATGGTTTTCCACCCCATTATCCACCCTTCCCACAGGGTTCAGGGTATCCGATGGGAGGTACATCGGATTACTCCAGCTTTAACCCCTACCCTACCTACATGCCCTATCCACCTTTCTATCCACCTTACACACAGTACCCAGCTTATCCACCCTCACCCTTCTATCCAAACCCGGCAAACCCCACCTCGGGGAATGCTGCACCTCCACCTCCACCACCTACAGAACCAGCAGCCCCAGTTACTCAACCTCCTAGACCTAGCTCAGCTGATGGGAGCAAGGTAAAGATGACAGATTACCTCAAGCTAGATGCTCCCAAATACAAGTCAGGGGATGACCCCTTTGAGTATCTGAGAGTGGTGAAGACAATAACTGATGAGCTAGGGGCAAGTGACAGCAGGGCCATTCAGATGGCAGGGTTCACCTTAAAGTGCAAGAAGGCACGGGAATGGTTCAAGTGTTATGTGGACCCGAGACTAGACGGTATGACATGGGAAGAATTTGCGAATGAGTTCGCTGGATGGGCTTTTCCAGACAGTTCTAGAGAATTGAAGATGATTGAGTTTGAGCAACTGAGGCAGACATAACACATGGGTGTAGAGGAGTTCACGGATAAATTCTTGGAGCTGTTGCCTTTTTCAGGGCAGGCTCTAGATACAGATATGAAGAAAGCCAAGAGGTATATTATGAAGCTGCATTCCAGGTACTCCTCGTTGATTCAGTCAGCTGAGAGGGAAAGTTTCCACACTGTGGTGGATATGGCTCGAAGAATGGAAGCAAGTGCTATAGTTGAGGGGTCAGTGAAGCAGACAGTGACCCAGTCTTCAGGGGTTAAGACCCCAGGCAGAGGAGGACTAGGGTTCTCTTCTCAGAGCTCAGGTAAGAAGAGGTGGGATAACACCACCAGGAAGCCGAAGAAGAATAAGTTTTGGAACAAGTTGAAATCCGGTCTGGGATTTGGCGGTGGCTCGAGCTCAGGCTCAGATGGTACAGAATGCCAGAGATGTGGAAGACCGCACAGGGGAGTGTGTCGAGCTGGGACTAATACATGTTTCAGATGTGGACAGGAGGGACACATGGCTCGGGATTGTCCTAGAGCACCTTTTATGGGCCAGCCCCAGCAGACAGCTTCTGGTAGTGTGGCACAGCCAGCAGTTCCAGCCACAACTCAGGGCATGTAACAGCCCGGACGTGATCCCCGGCACTGTTACCGCTCACGGCCCAGGGCTATCCCTCGCCTGGCCTCTTGCCACCTCGGGCTTTCCACTGGCGTCGTGAGCAGCTCTTAACATCCCTTCACCCTCACGGGTTTCAGGCAGGATTTGTCCCTCGGGGGAGCCATTACGGCCCGCCCTAGCCCGAGTGGATTTGGCCCAATTCCTTCCTCTGGGAATTAGGTCGCCTCCCCCACTGCTCGAACCCTTGACCTCCCACTTTAAGGGAATAGTCTGGTGAGAGTGAGTACCAATTGTTCCAATAACTGTAACAGCCCGGAAACCGGTACACCTCTTGTAACGGCCCCAAACTGCTCGGCACTAGGATCCAGATCGGCTTAAGGCCGCCGGGACCCGTAGTAAGCCTCTAGACATCCTGAACTCTAGGTATAATCCCATACATAATCAGCATTTTCAGAAAACCTTTAAACTTTTTTCTTTATTTCAGCTTGACCTATGTATAGAAACATAGAACTTCATACTAGATGAGTCATCAAGCTAGCTGTAAAAACATATCCGCTTTGGGTCAAGGGATTGAGACCCTTTCTTCCCTCACGGCCATACATACTTCAAACCATTAAAACATTTCATATAACTTGAAAACATTCTTAAAACATTTCTTAAAACTTTCATATTGATCATGCAAAACCAAGGGATTTACCAACACTAGGCAAAGCACAACTCTATACTATACATCTCACATACTTTTCTTAGCTTGGCTCTATCTCCTATAACATACTCATTACTCTTTCCATTCATCATATTCTTTATATACATAAGGACCATACATCAAGTCCATCTATCATGTCCATATATCATCATTATCATCATGTCCACTACTAGGCTAAACAAGCATACAAAACATACATAGCATTACATAACATATCATCTCTTTAACAACTTCCTTACATAACATCCACTATAACCATAGACATATACATCAAGCCTTACTCAAACATAAACAAAACACAGCTAAGCTATTACAACCAAACATGGCAACCCATGCTTGAACCTCTTCTTTCCCATGGCTCTATCTGACTTACTCTGGCTTACTTACTCTGGCCCTGCAAAACTGGGGTTAAGGGAATGGGGTGAGCTACAAGAGCCCAGTGAGTAGAAACAGAGAAAACAGTTCATTTTATTATGATTTCATTTTATTATGATTTCATTTTATTATTCATTATTTATTTTATTTTATTTCATTTTATTTTATTTATTTTTTTTTCATTCTTTCTTTTATTTCATGCTTTCATGAAATGCGTCATATCACAACGAATACACATCAAACATTTCTTCCCCGCTTGAGTTCACGCTAGCAATCTCTTCCTCTTGCGGGTGATTTTAGAGGGTTCTCGAAACGTCCTTCCCCTCAGGGTTAGACATGACCCCAACATTCCCTCTGTCAAAACTTGGCCCCGAAGGAGCTCTCATAGGGCTTTCCTACATGTACTCGCCCGACTGACAAAGACTCATTGACAGACTTACGGGCTATTGAGGTCGCCTTGGTCCACCCATCTCATCATATAATCAACAATTTATGCAATGCGTCACATTCGTGAAACTAGTGCAATCATCCTATTACATATAAACATGATGCATGCATATGCTTTAGGCATTTGAATTCTTTAAAATAAAAGATGCATCAGACATTTGATTTCTTAAAATAAAAGATTTAGTTTAGTTCTACTCACCTCTGGCCGACGCTGACTGACTCGGC